>NW_017307725.1:94024-130024 GCF_000935625.1 Nanorana parkeri
ATGGCTGATTTCAACTGATGTGCAGCTGAAATCAGCCGTACTGAGCTGCAGTGAATATACGAACGTCGTTCGGCTCTGTTAACTTCGGCTGCTTAACTAAGTGCGAGCAGGTGACCACTTTTAGTTTTAGCTTTTAGAGAACAAAAGATTAAAATGTTAGGTTTTAGTTTTAGGCCGAGTAGTACAGAACAATTTCTAAAATCCAAGGATGTGAGGTTTTTCCAAATAAAGGACAAACCAATTAATGTATTTATTGCATTGTTTTTAGCTGTGCTGTTTTGTTTTTTTAAATACTAGAAATCAAAACTGGGGAAAAAGTGTTTTCTTAAGTTTTTTCCTCTTTTTTATATTTTATTTGTCCTAAGTGAGGCGTTAGGTACACATATGTAATATAAATATATAGCTTTTTCTGACAAAAAAACAATATATAATATGTGTGGGTGCACTTAGTAAGAAAGTATATTACTGACATGGAAAAATCACACAGCAAACATTTCAAAAGTGCGTCAGTCATTTACGAACAGAAACTAAAAACAAGCTCAGTCATGAAGGGGTTAAAGCATAACTCCTGTTTGTACTAATGACCATTGCCACCAAGAAAGAAAGTTAGGGGTAATCCAAAATATTTAAGTTGTCTCCAGAACAAAAGGTTGGGCTGCCGATACACTTTAACCTAAAATAAAGAAACTTTTAACATAAATTAAAAATCATTAGACCCCCAAACAAAATTAATAATAATAAATCTAATAATATGAAAAAAAAATATTTTTAAAGAGAGGCCTTGCAGCATAAAAAGTTTGCTCTATTGACAGGACAGCATCTAAAAGTGACAGCTGACCTCATCCACAAAGAAAAAGAAAAACTCCCAATAATAAGAAAAACAAAATGCAGCATAGAAGTTGATTGTCCAAAGAACCAGCAATCAAAGCTAAAGTAGATTCTAACTGATCCTAATTTTTTTCCTGTGCAGTTTCCCATCTTTCCGTATCCTTTCCCCATTTCCACACAGAAGCTTCTTCCAATGCACTGACACAATGGCTACTCTTTGTCCCCTTTTTAATGTTTAAGGACTGACTTATGCAAGAGCCCCCTTATTGGTACTTCTAAGGCTGCTGGCCACAGTTCACTAGCAGCTGCAGAATGGGACCATTGCTCTTTGTGTGGAAGCAGTGGTCTCCCTGTTGAGGTCCAGCATGCCTCATGCTAAATCAGACCTTTAGCTTTGCAATCAGCAAAGCTCATAATCCTTGCTGATGGAGAGCTCTGGCTCTGACTCAGCATGGGGCATGTAGGACATCTGAAAATATATTGTTACTTTCCACAGAGAACAAGACCCCCACTCTAGAAGGGAACAGGCTTTTCTATTCAGGCTGAGGCTACTTTTTAAGCAAAGCTTTGCATTCCTTTTGTTTTGATGCACCTGCAATGTAGGTCATTTTAATTGGAGGTTTATTTGGTCTTTAAAGACACTTTATCAGTGTTCTTTTCCTCAAGTGCATACATTTTCTCAGGTTTGATAACTCTGGGGCAAGAAACAATGGGAGGGGGGCAAAATTGTACCTATCTTTGCATTAGGCAAGCAATAATAGTGGATATTTATTACATCTCTCCAAACCTTATTTCTATATTATCTGATTCCTTAGTCTTAGGAGTCTGGTAATAAATGTTTTTACCCATGATTTACTCAACTTTCACCCAAGATTCACACATTTTCACATAATAAAGTCTTGAGTAAAGACATTGATAAATTGATCCCTATGTTTTATATGCTTGTAAACATGTTGGCATTCAATTTCATATCATTTGCAATCTGCCTTTCATATTCAGTTTTTTTCTTTATTGATTTCTGTTACTCATTTAATACATTTTCAGTACCCTCAACATTGAAATGCTTTACAATCTCAATTCATGTCTTATCACAATAAAAATGTTTGTGTACAACCCTGTTTGTGTGGTTAGTTTTTAGATATGTGGTTCAGAATTCCCACAGTGTATGTAATTGCATATGTTAATGCATTAATAAATTAATTCATTATTATTCAGCATTTAGAGTAGATTGTTTGTTTGTAATTTAACAACCCACATTCACAATCTCTAAGGTATTTAAATTTTTCTTTTCTAAAGGCTTAGTTTATGTAGCCCTCCGTTCAAGATTTAATTTAAAACCATCTAAAATGTTATAGTACTGTTGTCGGTGCTGCTCAAATGTTCTGAAACCTACGAGCCAGATTTAAATCAAGCCTATTAGACCAAATCTAGCAGAGCTTCCCCTTTAGGTGGTTCAGTTGCCACTGTCAGATAATTTTCTTGCAATATGAATAGATACTGTATGTGTTCTTTTCCTAGAACCAACAGCTTAAATGTTCAAATTAATGTCCGTGTAGTTGAAATCATCATAAAATGGACCTAATTTTTGTTTGCAGTACAAACCAAAGTATATTCATCTATGTGTGGTGGTTTACATAGAATCCCTAATTGGTTTGCCTTATCTATATGTTTTTACTGCTTTTTTTCTGCTCAGTGACACTATTTAAGCTTTGAAATACTAAATACATATTCTTTGCTATTAAATAAAACATGCATTTTTCTTTTTATTTGGTGAACTTGGGTTGCTTGCTATGTTTCACTGCACTTAAGAATTGAACTATTTATTGAAGACTGTAAGTGTTCAAAAAGACACAAGAGATAGAAGAGTTTGTCTGTAAAAATAATTCTTAACCACATCAGCTCTTGTACCAGTATATCCCTTATAGACCAATTTTTACATTTGCGCTATAGGCCTGTCTATTTGGAGATAACTTTGAAAATAATGTTGTAATACATACATTGTTTTTGTAGGACAAGCAAGGCTTTCATTTCACAATTATTATTATTGTTATTATACAAGATTTGCACTGCGCCAATAGTTTGCATAGTGCTTTATAATATAAGGAAGACATAATAGTTACAATACAAATCAAGACAAGATGCAAAAGAGGGCACTGCTCATGAGAGCTTACAATCCAAAGGGAGGGGCAAGTCATAAAAGAGGTGGTAGCTGTGTAGGTATGAATTGTTTGAGAAAGAGATAGTTTAGTGGTTAGGTTAAGGCAGGATAGGCTTCCCTGAAGAGATGAGTCTTTTGGGATTACCTAAAGGCAGACAGAGTAGAAGATAGATGGACAGGTTTGGGTAGGGAGTTCCAAAGAATTTGAGAGACTCTAGAAGAGTCCTGGAGGTGAGCATTGGAGGAGTTGATGAAGTAGCTAGAGAGCAGGAGACTTGGGAGGAGTGGAGAGGATGGTAAGGGTAATACTTTGAGACGAGGTTTGAGATACAGCTGGGGGCAGGGGGAGTTGTGGATGGCTTTGTAGGTGGTTGTTAATATAATATTTTGAATTTTATCCTTTAGATGATTGGAAGCCAGTGGAGGGATTGCCGAAGAGAGGTTGCACAATATTGTCTTATAAAACATAATTTTATTTTCTATGCAATCTATAGACAAAAAGATGTATGAGGATGAAAAGAAGATGCATTTTTTTCTATTTTGACTTGTATTAGTAAGTAGTGAAACTGTTGATAAAAGTATACATTTTATTTAATATTTTTTTCCCATTTATAATGACATTACAAGGATGTTTCTGATACAAAGCATGACAAAGTTATATGAAGGGATGTTTAGATACCAGTTCATATACCAGTGCCGATACTTGGCATTTTCACAGGAACTACCAGGGTCTCAGCAGTTGCAGCTGGGACCTGGCTCGGGCGCTCTACCACAGTCCTAAAATCATTAGTCTGTATTGTTTTAGAAAAACTTTAATATGACACTAAACAAAAATGTACCAGTAATTGGTATCTGTGAGTACTTGGGCAAGTACTTGGTCTGGAAAAAATTGTATTGGTGCATTCCTAATATATATACCAAATCTCACATTAAAACAGGGATGCCACCTTACTTTTGAGTTTTTCTCTAGTCTAGTCTTGGAGCTGGAAAAGTATCTGTACTTGTACCAAGTATGGCACTTGGTATCTGAACTTCCCTAATTATATGCAAATAAAAAGGTGCTTTTTTCAATTTTGGATGATTTGCTTTTAATGTGACATTGAAAAAAATAACAAAACAAATTAATGAAAAATAAAAAAAGTTCTAAAATATTGGAATAAAGAAATCAACAGAAACATGGGAAAAAGGGTGGAAGGAGTTATTTAGGGCTGATTATAGTTAAATAAGATTTGATAAGGGGTTTAAATAGGAATACATTTTATTTAAAAAAAAAATAATTATGCCGGTAAGGTCGCTTTTACTGATGTCATATGCAGTGTAAAGCTCACATCCTTCATATACATACTGTATGAATCAAATATAAATATTACAAAAGTTACATTGTATTTACCTAATGACACTTGCAGCCAATGTAATATATAGCAAATTCTAGCTGTCATTTTGACTGCTGGGAATTGCCGGCACTTGCATCAGGGAAAAGTGTCAGGGATAAAGGAGCAACTCAACTTGTGCTAAATAATCATGTTACCTTAATAGAGATAGGAGGTCAATATGCACTTGTGCAGTCCACCATAAAGATCTCTTTCAATATGTGATCTTTACTGCAATTCTTTTATCTATGAGCCAATGATCAGGTAGGTGAATAAATCTAACTGACCAGAACACTCCGCAGCACTGCCCTGTCCTCTCCCTGATTCTGATAAGCAGACATTTCACAATCAATATACTCACACGTGGTTTTCCCTTTTTGTCCCTGGTACAAAAGTGTCCAATGGTTGGTGTATTATCCCTAACTCCCTCTTAAAGAGACCCTGTCACCAGACTATACATTTAAAAAAAGATCTTCCCATAACAGTACATGTGCATTTAATATGGTTTATGCATATTATTTACCCGTAGACATCAAAAAGCCCTTAGACTGTTGCTTGGCACTGCCATCTTGAATGTGAAGCCTCAGGAGACTTAGAGCTAAGTGACCATGTATAGTACACCCCTCACGTTTTCCCAGTAGCTTCATAAAAGGTTATGCAGGTAGGTTAGGGGAGGGAAGGGAAGAGAAGTTAAAGCAGCACAGAGAGTAATTAGACCCTGCCAGAAGAAGAGAGGGCTATGACTTGGAAGAAGGGGAGGGGGCTGTGAACTGGCTAATCAATTTTTCTAGCAAGTCCAAAGGCACATTGTAATTGAAAAAAAAAAATTATTGAAAAGAAAGCATTTGATACTTGATTATTCTTTGCTTTTTTTTCTGCAATTGGTGGTTTGGTGGCAGTGTTTCTTCAACAATTCGTATATCTAATCTGCAATATGCTGAACAAAACATCTGGAAGACAACATACTCAGAATGCAAAGTCCTAGCAAAGGTTTACCTGTGTGATAGACTCACCCATCCGCGGTCCAGCGATGCTATGCGGGGCCGTGCACGTCCGGCATGTCAACAGGCTCCTCCCCTTCGTGCACAGCGGACTCACTAGTTTGCGGTCTAGCTGAGCATCACTGGCCCACACCGTCCGGCACGTCAGCTGGCTCCTCACATCCGCACATGGCGAGTAATGAGAAATGTTCGGCGTCCAACTGTTTTGTGCAACGCACGCCGAACATAGCTCCTCAGGGCAGCCATTGGTCTGTGTGCAGCAGCTAAAACACCGGGCTCCCATACCGGACTCCACATATCACTGGAAGGAGGTCTTCATAACCGCAAGTAGCAATCCCTTCGGTGTACCGTTGTCTGAATGGAATTAAGTTGAGGGCTAGAAGCTGTTAACCCTTTCTCACACCAGTGGAGGAAGTGACTCTTAAATTCTGTCAGTGAGTGAGTAGTCATCCACTAGTAAGTATTAGACAAGACCACAGACAGCCTCCCCTTACTTCACTGCATTATTACAACTGTAGCGCTCACCCCGAAGGAGCCGCTGGATGATCGCGTCTTCTGTATCACCTCTGTGACACACCACAAACAATGAATCCACAGCATACCAGCACACCTTGTGAGATTTTAAATAACTATTTACTGCATAGAATAATCTGAATAGCAGTATACAACGTCAACATTTATCTCTACACAGCATAACACAGAGACTGTATATGAGACATCCGCATAACAGTGATGATCAGTAAATGAGGTTATTCTAACTGTGAACTTGTTGGACAGTAATCAAACTGTATATATAAACTTAGTCCCAATGTACCCGGGTACCTAACCCACTGGCCAGTGGTAGTTTTTTCAGCTAGCCAACATTGGGGCCCAATACAAACGGTGAAAATCTGTGTGTACTGTTAATGACAACAGGCCGGAGGCCTCTCACCCATACACGGAGGGAGATGTCCGTCTGTAGCCGGCAGGGATGTCAGCAATTATCTTCTGTGATGAAGAACTGTATATAGGAGCTGAAGTCTGATGTCATCAGTGGTTCTGGTCATCAGATTTGGCGTCCGTCCGGGCTGAGTCGCCGCCCACAATGGCCTCTCAGCAGGATGGCACCTCACTCACAGCCCCAGAGGATCCTCTTCCAGACAGGAACAAACAGCGATTTACTCTGTGCAGCAGATGTCACTTCAGGACTGCATGTGTTACAAGTGAGCACAGTCTCTCCACAAGCTGGCTGCACAACACAAGCAACAGCAGTCTAGCATCCCTGTCTCCTCACACCAGACTGAGGCCAGCAACCTTTAGCCCCCAGAGTTTACTTCCCTTCTCCCCTGTAGCACTCTGGGAACTGTAGTTCAAGTATCCATTTTCATTTGTGATTCCTCAGTGGCTGTGTCCTCAATCCCCACAAAGCTGTGCTCTCTGGCTCCACCGGCAGCTGCAATATATTTTCTCTTAAAGGAGCTGATCCCATAACAGGGCTACACAACATACCACATAAGTCAACTCAAGTGACGGGAAATGATGTAATTGATTCCGAACTTCCATTAAACAGTATATGGAGAGTGAAGATCAGGAATCATATACTGAGCCCCGTCATTCACCTCTTACTCCGCAGTTGAGTATCAAACTCGCACCAGCAGGAATATTACAACCTGTTTTCATATGGTAATACAGTGCTCTATCACAAATTCCTGTCTCCCAGTTGGTTTACACCAATCCCCATTCTCACTGCAACATGCATTCTGCTTGTTGCTAAGTAAATATCCTGTTGCAGCATTACTTACCAAAACATACATGACCATCATTAGTCAAGTTGGCATATTTATTAGGGAGTGCCAGTGAAAGACTAGCCTTTCTGTTAACCCTATCTCTTTATGTGTCACCCAGCTAATAATGGATACCCATCTTTCCCAGTTTTACCAACCCAGCCAGTGCCTGTTCAGTGCACAACAAACACCTCTATATTATTGTTGCACATTGCTTTTTTAGATCCAGAATCTGGGATTTCAAAGGGGTAGCCTGCTCACACATAGAGCAACAATATTCATACTTGAATAGTTGTCCCAGAAAGGTGTACATTGTGCATGATGTAAGCTGGACAACATTTTCAGTCATGGAGCACATATTGATGAACTGTATGGGGATACCGCTGTAAGAGGGTGGGCTGAATATCCATTTTACTATAGGTTTGGTATTGCTTTGAAGAAAGTGCAGAATAAGAGGGTTATTCACAAAGCTGCCAAAAGATCTAGCAATAGCTTCGGCTGATCCTTTGGCTAGCTTCGGCCTTAGGACCCCTTCGGTTCATTAGCGTTGGCTCCGGCCACTTGCAGAGACAGATCGGCGTCCCTTGGTTACCAGGTAACCAGGGGCACTGATCTGTCAATACACTGAGAACTGGGCAGAGCCGATGTGATAACACGGCTCCGCCGAGTTCTCAGTGTGTAATGACAGTTCAGCATCCCCTGGTTACCTAGTGACCAGGGGACGCTGAACTGTCATGAGAGCTTGTGAGAGCCGGCGGTGATATCAAAGCTGGCTCTGCTAAGCTGATCTGTCATTACCATGAGAGCTTAGCAGAGCCGGCTTTGATACCACCGCTGGCTCCAACAAGCTCTCATAGTAATGACAGCTGGTCCCGGCCAAAAGAAAACAGTTGTCACTGCTAGCTCCGCTCAATTGTTTTCTATTTTTTTCTACCGTTTCTCTATTCTGCTCAGTACCACAGAGGTACCGAGCAGAATAGCCTAGCCGAATGCCGCTCAGCGGCAATCGACTATTCACTCACAGCTGTGAGTGAGGTACCACAGAGGTACCAAGCAGAATAGCCGAGCCGAATGCCGCTCAGCGGCATTCGGCTATTCACTCACAGCTCACAGGCCCCTATGAGAATAGGCTGAACAACAGCAGTGAGTAGCCTGCTGGAGGTTTGGCTGAGCATGTTCAGCCGACCCAAAGCCACCCGAAGCAAGCTGATGTACGGCTGATTTCAGCCGATATACATAGTTACATAGTTACATAGTATTTGAGGTTGAATAAAGACATTAGTCCATCAAGTCCAACCTATTAGGATCTCATTCTAGGAGTACCCGTACCCCTGTATATTACGGTCCCTTAAGAAATCGTCCAAAAGTTTCTTGAACAATTCCACATTATTTGCTGAAATCACCGCCTGTGGCAGTGAGTTCCAGACCCTAACTGATCTTACTGTGAAGAACCCCCTTCGCCCCTTGTGCTGGAATTTTTTTCCACCAATTTTAGGTGATGGCCTCTAGTTTTTGTAACGGAGTTAATTTTAAACAGTTTATCGCTAATGTTGCTACCACCATTAAACATTTTGTACATGGAAATCATATCCCCCCTTAATCTCCTCACCTCTAATGTGAACATGTTTAAATTTAGTAGCCTCGTCTCGTAGCTCTGGTCCTCCATACCCCTAATTAGTTTGGTTGCCCTTCGCTGGACTTTTTCCAACTCAAGGACATCTTTTCTTAGTACTGGTGACCAGAACTGGACCGCGTACTCCAGATGAGGTTGAACCAATGATCTATAAAGTGGCTATATACGGCTGAAATCAGCTGTACAAGCCTGAAGAGGTGAGCATACAAACTGTGAGTTGTGGTGCTCCTGTTTGGGGGGTGAATGAATGATGCCCTTCAATGCAGGTTAGTGGAAATCAACATGCTGAGTGGCCTTAGCCAAGTATTTCTTGGTTTGCATCCAGAACTTTTATTTTGCTGCCCTATTACAGCATTTGTTTTTCTGTTTCCTTGTTCCTTAGATTCACAGGTTGTTCCACGACCACAACATGTGGTACCTAGACTTTTCATAGACTTTTAAACTTCAAATAAACACAGTTAAATATTCCATAAGCCCACTGTGCTGTTACATGCAGCTCATAACAACATTACTTTTATTAGACTTAAAAGGAGTAGATAACACTGAAATATTTAAAGGAAGATTGAAAATTCTGTCCGTTAGACATAAAGATTCTCAATAGGATGTTTCACGCTTAGTAATCTGCAGCTGTACAAGGATTTAATAGTAATACATTTTAACAAGTTTAATTTCCATTTGCCTGAAGACACAAACTCACCAGGAAACAGCATCTTGTTCATCATTCCTAAAGTGATGGCAAGTGGCTGGAAATTCATGCTTCATCAATAAATAACATATGATGCTTAGGATACAACTGGAAGCACAGAAAACACTTGAAAGTATATACCATTCTTAATTGTTCAGTGAAGAGTACACAGCACCAATGTAGGGATGTAAAAAATTTGTTTTTAAAAAGGCAATAGCATACAGGATTTTGAAATATGTAGACATTTGCTGAACTGTGTACAAACGTAACAAGAAACTAACAGGTAACTTGGAACAGGCCAGCTACAAATCAACTTATCAATAATTACATACAAGATATTTACAAGGCAAGGCAAAGTCACATACTGTACAGGGAGCAGGATATAGCATGACCGGGGAAACAAGGTCTCACGAACTGAGAAGCAGGAGGCCATAGCATTGCCTAGCACAGGTCACAGGCAAGCAAATGGAAAAGTAACGCAAGCGACTATCATAGGAACAGGATATAATGCCTACACCTAGTCAGGTACTGGATATTGAACCATTCTGGAATTACAATTACAAAGAGACACCTGCTGGTGGATAGAAAGGGGTAACAGAAGCCCAGGAACATAAGCAGATAAAGCAGCCTCCTAAAAGTGTATGTTAACGCACAATGTGGTACATTGCAGCATACCAGTCCTAAGATGAAATGGCTGCATTCTTTTTAAAAGCAATTTTTCCTTTATTTTAACCTGGCAATCCTGCAAATAACACACTTCCTTGCCCTGGGTGGCTATGCTTATGTCTCTGCTATATCTATGAAGGCAGCCATGGTTGTCACATATATATTATTTACAATACACTTTTGTTCTTAGCTTTAGTTATGCTTTGTGTTGTGAGTGGATCTCAGTTTGTTTCTTTGTATAACGGAACCTTTCTATAGAGATCAAAAAAAAATTTTCAGGTTGCAGTCCTCTATCAGATCCAGTACATGTTTGAGTACATAGCAGATTTTATTGGTTGTTTTTTGTATTGCATCTTGCTTTTGGTTCAGTTATCTTGATTCTACTGTATATATTGCCAGGTTTTGTTCACCATTACCTTTATAATACATTTTTTTTTTCAAATATTTCTGTACATTAGTTAAGAGGTTTTAATTCTTACAAAAAAACAGGAACATGCTTAAAAATATTATACTTCTCAAGGTCACTGTGAGGGCGCATGAGCGGAGCTCGAGAAAGGATGTCCGAATCCTGAGCTCCAGCAGCACGAAGCACTGAGGCAACTTCCATCCACGGATAGCAGTATCGACCGGGGCAGGAGGCCAGATGGCGGGGGGGACCTTTAAACGCAAGGACGCTAAGTCCACGACGGGCACGAATATAGGAGGTGGCACCGCCAAGAAGACGGCAGCGGAACCCGACAGTCGTACTGATGCGGCCGACCACCTCGTTTGGAACCCTAGAGGACATGCTACTAGCCCAGCAGGCTTCCAATCCTTCTAGCCCTGACATTATTGATGCAGATTTAGATCTTGCTGGGGCCCAAAGGAGTATCAGTAATGATAGCTAAATTCTCTGAAATGTTGGAACATGGATTAAGCAAAATGGCTAAACAAATTACAACTGACATATGGACAGAGTCTTTAGAATCAAAATTGGATAAGACAGTAAATCGCACTAATCAAAATACAAGGCGCATCCTAGATATCCAACGTCAATTAGATGAAACCCTCTCTAAAGTGGACCACATGAAAAATAGATCACGCCATCATAACTTCCTTATAAGAGGGCTTCCAAATCAGTCACAGATCTCAAAGGGGCAGTAGTAACATTTATAAAGAAATTACTGCCTGAAGTGGATAACCATAAACTTGAGCTGGATCGGATCCACAGGGCCTTTACGGCTTTGAGATCAGATGGACACCCTTGGGATGTACTGGTGAACCCCACTTCTTTAATATCAAAGACCAAGTCATGCAATGTGCTAGGGAACGGCCGGGACTTACTATAAAGGGACATTTTATCCAGATATTTGCGGACATATCTCCAACTACAATTCAAAAAAGGCGTAATTTGAAACCTTTGCTCCAGGTTTAACCTCCAAAGGGATTAAATATAGATGGGCATTTCCATTTCGCTTACTTTTCTCCTTCAGGAATCAACCTTATAATATTTCTACATATTCTGAATGGGAAATTTTGTTCCATCAGCTGGGACTATTGTCCGATGACCCTAAAGTTCTGTCTCTTGGTTCCAACAGCCCTCCAGGAAACAAGTTATGCCCATCGAGACAAAGTAGGTACTCTCCTCACTCGCAAATTGTCCCCTAAATCTTGAATATACTCAGCACCTAAGATACGCTGTGGTTCGGGTGAGTACTCTTTTAACCCAAAAAATGTGTTGAATGAATTCCATTCATTCTATACTAAGCTTTATCATGATCAAACCCCAGTCTCACCGGAAACAGTGAAGGCATTTCTGGATAACATATCTATACCGCACCTATCATTAGACCATAAAAAGATAATGGAGGAACCTATTATGGTTCTTGAAATTAAAAGAGCAATTAAACAAGTGAAGCTCTCATCTGCTCCTGGCCCAGATGGGCTGACGGCTTTATACTACCTGAACATTTCAAAGGTGTTGGTACCACATCTGGAAACGTTCTTTAAGAACTGCGGAGAGGGGGTGCCTTAGATAATGATCTCAACAGGGCGTTTATTACTGTTATTCCTAAACCAAATAAAGACCCTGGGGAGGTATCTAATTATCGGCCAATATCCCTAATAAACAATGATCTAAAACTTAGTGTCTTGGCATTATTTGTTCCCTCTGTTGGAGAGATGAGGCTTTGGCCCCTCCTTTCTGAGAGTGCTGCGGGTGCTGTATAACAACCCCTCGGCGCAAATAAAGATGCAAGGATATCTATCACATTCTATCTCTCAGGGCACTCGACAAGGATGTCCGCTCTCTCCACTACGTTTCGCTCTAGTGATTGAGCCCTTGGCTGTCGCCTTTCGCGAAAATGTAGATATTAAAGGGGTGATGTGTGGTGCTCTGATGTGTGGTGCTCAGGAACACAAGTATGCGCTGTTTGCTGACGATTTATTATTATTTATTACAGCCCCTCTGACCACACTTCCAAATGTTTTGAAATTACTAGACCACTTCTCGAAAGTCTCTGGATTCCGGGTTAACACATCGAAATCCTTAGCTCTTAATATAAATCTTCCCCAGGAACTAAGGCTTAGATTATCGAACCACTTTAGCTTCACTTGGCCCAAATGACTATATACAATACTTGGGGATTAAGCTAACCTCCTCTTTTCCCAATTATATAAAACTAATGATATACCACTATTTCGCCAACTCCTAGAGGATATGATCAGGTGGAAATTTTGCAAATTATCCTGGCTTGGTCGCATACATACAATTAAAATGACTCTTCTTCCTAAAATCCTGTACTATTTTAGAGCATTACCTATCGCAATATCCAAATCTGATCTTTCGAAATTTCAATCTACAGTAACAAAATATGTCTGGGATGGTAAGCGACCTAGGTTAGCTTAAGCGGTACTTTATCGATCCAAAAGATTTGGTGGATTGGGCGCACCTAATTTCTATCAATATTATAGGGCAACGCAGTTAGCACAATTGTCCTCAATATACAATCGGGGCTATTCCCCCGATTGGGTTTCAATGGAGGCACTCTCTGCATTGACTACTCCTATTGAGATACTTAAGTGGCTTAACCCGAGACAGAGACTGGCTATATGGGCTCCAACTTTATCTCATTCTTTGGCTAAGTGGGACGTGGTCAAACAGAATGAGTGCATGGTGTCATCTCATACACCTCTAGCACCGGTATTTAATAACCCAAATTTCCCTCTGGGCGGACAGTTTAAGGCATTTCATTGGTGGCAGGATAAGGGCCTTTATCGTATAGCACAGTTCTTCCGGGCTCGGAAACCCCTAACTTTTAAGTACTGTCAGGATACTCTCCACATGCCGTTATCTGAACTGTTTTGTTTTAGACAATTTCTTGGGCTCTGTAACATCTGTAACAACCCTGTTTAGTGGATAGTTTAGGTGGCTGAGTACTATACTTAGAGTGTGGATCAGCACAAACTAGATAGTCGCGAAGGGATTTGTTTCCAGAATACACAACACAAGGTGTATATTTAACCGTAGGGGCCAGGGTCCTATCGGCTCTCAAAATATTCATATTGCGGTTTACTATACGTTTAACCTGGTGTGAATAAGGATGATAATTGGTTATAAGTAGTGTGTCATTAGATAATTCCTCCTTGGGTTTGGGAGTTTGATATCTAACTCCCAAACTCCCAAACCCAAGGAGGAATTATCTAATGACACACTACTTATAACCAATTATCATCCTTATTCACACCAGGTTAAACGTATAGTAAACCGCAATATGAATATTTTGAGAGCCGATAGGACCCTGGCCCCTACGGTTAAATATACACCTCGTGTTGTGTATTCTGGAAACAAATCCCTTCGCGACTATTTAGTTTGTGCTGATCCACACTCTAAGTATAGTACTCGGCCACCTAAACTATCCACTAAACAGGGTTGTTACAGATGCTACAACTGCAGCGTCTGTAACTCACTCATTACAGGTGATTCATTTTGCCATCCATACACAGGGAAAAGATTTTCCATTCATGGTTACTTGAACTGTGTTTCGGACTGTTGCATATATATACTAAAATGTCCTTGTTCGCTAGTCTATGTGGGTAAAACCATCAATGCCTTTAAAAAACGCTATCAAAAACACAAAAGCGACATTAAATTGGCTATTGAATATAAAAAACAAGGAAAGGATATTGATCCAACTAAGCCAGTGGCTATGCACTTTGCCCAATCAAATCATCAGACACATGAACTAAAAGCTATGGTTATTGAACATGTGCCGAGACCCTATAGGGGTGGGAATAGGGATAATCTATTATTACGTAGGGAAGCATTTTGGATCCATACACTCAATACGGTTAAACCAAGGGGACTTAATACCACTCTATCATTATCTTGCTATCTGATAGATTAACCCTACTATAAGCATCAATCTCTATATATATCTTCTATGTTTTTTCATGTTTGGAGTGTATGCACCAGTCGCACACTGATAGGAATAGCCCCATTTTTATCTATTGACATTATATTAAAGCAATGTTGTACCTTTTATACTACATAATATTTATTTTTATATATATAGTTGGATAGTCATATTTTTTTTCTCTAAATAATATATCCCAGTTCCATGGGTCTATTGCTTTCCGTTTCTGACTGGCGCAGCTCTCAATTTATTTGTGTTTTCAATGTTATTGCCTCGGTCCTTTATCCTCCTTCCTTTTTCCTGTTTTTGGCTCTATATGTGTTATATTTGTAATTTTATGGTGTGCACCCTTGTCTTGTGCGTTTTTCATTTATCCTTTTTCTTCTTCTTTTTTTTGATCCAGGAATACCGATTGCTGTGCCTGCATACTGGCTATATTGGTCGTCTTTCACTATGGTTTGAATGACAGTATCTATGCTTAGCCCCGGCGCATGCGTCCTTTATTGCTGAGAGACCGACCTCCTTGTCTCCATAGCAATTCAGGAAGCCTTTGCTCCTGACACAACACTCGCGGTGTACAATCCTGGCGCCTGCGCCGTGAGACACTTGAGAGCTGCTTCTTTCATCTTCCTGGTAATGTTGCTGTTCTTTGATCTGGGAGTGCCAATCGTTGTGCCTACATATTGGCTGTATTGGGCGTTTGCCGCTGTCTTTCGAAATAAAGCATTTATATTCAGTTCCGGCGCATGCGCACTCATCGACTGAGAGACTGATCTTTCTGTCTCCATAACAATCCAGGAAGCTTTAGTTTCTGTCACACCATCTGTGACGTGCAGTCCTGGCGCTTGCGCCATGAGACACTGGAGAATTGTGTCCTTTCGTTTCCTTAGCAACCTATGACGCATAGCTTCTGCGCCGGCGCTTTATAGTGATTAAAATCTGCATGTCTTTATGATCTTGCGACTATCGTTTTATGAGTTTGTACCTAGGTTGCGATCATGTTGACCACTATGCAGCCACAGCATCGATCTGGATCCCCTGATTGCTGTTAGGATTTTCTATTAATTTATTTAATTTGTAGTCTGTTTGTTCGTTTTTTACTCTTTTGACCTTTAAATATGGCTTATTTGCTGCCCCTATGACATCACTGAGGGTGTGTTTTTCAATCATTAATTAACTACATGTGGTATATATGTGGTGTTTGATTGTTACCATATTGTCACTTCTTTCTAGTTTATAGTGGGGTTATTAGTTTAATTATAGATCGCTAGCACAATCGAAACTTGCTAAATAAGGCACTTTTACATACACAAGAATAGTTTTTTTATATATACAACAATGAGCAAAGCTCTCTTATTAATATATTTTTAATAATATTATCTTTCATATTGCACACATTTTATTGGTTATATTTATAAGGAATAGCCTATATTTGAGAAAAAATAAGTATTGTTGATGGTTCAAAGACACTAAAATGTTTGTATTAATTCTATATTTGTTTATTTATTTTTTGTCGAAAACTAATAAAATAATTTGAAATAAAAAATATTATACTTCTGCTTTGAAGCTTCCAACCAACACCCCCTAAGCTAAAGCCCTGGACCTCTACAGCTTCTAAAACAAAGCCCCAGACCCTTTATCCCCTTCATTTAAAGGATACCTGGGACAAAATAAATATGTGGGCTGAAATTGCTGGCCTCCTTTTTCTAACATTTCAATTGCCAGCCACACTTGTGATGGGCCATTGACTTGAGTTAGGGTTTTAGTAGGACAGTTAGCCTTTTCAAAGGTAGAAGTGAGCAACTGCAGCCTTTGTATTTTTTTCAGAACATGTATTTTCTAACCACCAACCCTAAACCTCCCAAACATGACCTCTGTTCTGACCCCCTTAAAAGTGACCTCCCAACCATTAACCTCTTAAGTTTAAGACCCTTATCTGTAATCCCTTAATCCTTTTATGACCGGAAGTCATTGATGCCCAGGGCACATTTAGCAGTGTCAGTAAACATCAGTTAATACAACAATAACTCTATGTCTAATTTGCCTATGTAACTCATTTTTACATTTGTAAGGACATATACGGATTTTATATGGTATTTTATTGCATGTATTTTGTTATATAATTTATCATAATAAAGTCCTTCCTTATTTTTATTAATTAATTAATATTCTTAATAATGTAATTGTATCTTACATTTATAGCAATAACCAGAGCACACTGCCAACTTTAAGCTGCAGTGGCAAATGCTGATTAAACATCTTACAATGGATGCTGCTTCTATATGTGTAAAAGTTTGTTTCCTACAGAATCAGCTAGTCCCCTAAGCACTAGCCCTAATATCAGTGGCTCTTTTCCCTTGCAGGGTCCTATGGAGCCACCCTTGTGTGTGTCAGTAAGCTGCGTGGGTCTCCACAAACACACTATCACAGCAATACACCGCATACCCTTGCTCCTCACTATTCCTTCCTTCCTGTTCCATTCTGCAAGTTAGTAGATGAATGGCTGCTGGAGACTGTGCTGTCCTTTGAGTTCTTGTACTTAACCCAAAGTTCAGGGAAGCTGAGCTGAGAGAGTTGGAGCCAGCTATTTGGCAACATGGTGACTGAAAGTGCTTGGGCTAAAAATTTAATGGCAATGTATTTTTATTTGATCTAGATTCATTATTGAAAAAGACTTTGAGAGTTTTGAAACTGCTTTAAGTTAGGTTTAGTTAAGTTAGGTTTAATGTAGATCTTGTCCTCAAAGAGTCTGCCTTGGGAGCAGGTTTTTAATCTTTTAGCCAAATAAGTTTTGTAGAATGGCAGACAAAGTATGGTAATTTCTCTCTAGACAGAAATATTTTGGACATATGATCTGATCTTTGGTCAATCAGAGTTTTATCAATTCCCTCATCTTTATTTAGAAACAATATAAATATATTGGTTAATAATTCCTATTACGATTAACATAGCACTAAAGGCGCTTCAGTATGCTAAGTAGGTGTAGAAACTCTGAATGTGGAACACTCGAAAGGGATTACATATACAAATTATTACTTTCTCATATTGCTACTGCTGAACATCAACTTAATAACAGCTAGACAAAAAGAGTGCTCATGTGTCATACAAGACATTTTAAATGCTGGTGTCAAACCAGAGATTTATCTAGTGAGTCATGTTCATTAATCCCTAAAACCAGCTTTTTGAAACTGAAATGTCAGTAGACTTAACCTTTAGTTAGTTTAAAAGTGTGGTTTGATTAATTTAATATCTGATTAACCAAATGTCTCCAGGATGTCTGTCTTTTCTAAAATAAGGCCAAATGTTATCAGTATAGAAAGAAAGATGAAAAAAAATATGTCTGTAATATGCTGCCTTGTTCACATCTTTTTAACCTCATTTAAGTAAATGCCTTATTGTTATTGAAACATTTAAAGTTCTGGTAGAAAGCTGAAGTAGAGAATATATTTCATAAATGTATTTTAAGGGGAATGTTCACTTCTTTATACATAAAACAGCCAATGGATTAAACCCTTCTGCCTATCAATTTAAAAAAGGATCAGAGCTCTGGAAGTTGTGCTCTTGAAAAAGAATTAGGCAGTCATCTTGGTAGAATCAGGATTTTGCTTCTGTATATCAGAGCCACCAGCAAGGAGAACAGTGAGCAGCACAATAATGACATCACCAAATCTCACTCCAAATCTCCTAAGATTAGCAGTCAGAGGCAGCAGTGCCTCTGACCTCACACTGCTGATATGCAACTGTTTTCCGCACATGAGTGTCTAGGCACTCATAAATACTAGGAAGCTCATTGCTATTTTTAATAAGGAATTTTAGACAAAATGTATATTTTTAGCGATACTTAGGTATAAATAACATTTCCATATGTTCCTTATAAAATTGCAAATCTATACTTTTTTAGTTCAGTTCAACTTAAAATCCCAATCGAACTTTCAATCTAAATCAGCTCAATGAACCTAAAATGTATTTAGCTAATTTAAACTGAAATCTCTTTTGGGTCTATTGTTTAGTTGGGACCATTGTTTAGTGAATGGTATATGTATATGGTAGGTTAAGTCTAACTCCATTGTATATAAGCAGTTTATACTTGAGGAAATAAAACACCATACCTTACCAGCAACTGGTAAAACAGATTATATTGGAATTGCAGAAAGGAAAAGGAGGTTCTTCTGCACAGAGGTCTCCTGGTCGATCACTGTGTTATACAGTTCTTAAAAAAAAAAGATTATACTTGTTTCATCAGACATATCAGACATATTACTAGGACATATTACTAGGACACCTATTACTTTGTTCTGTCCATCTTCCATCACAGTCTGAAAATGGCACATACTCTCCAGGTGACTTATAATTGATTTTCTGGCTACACAGCGGTTTAACAATCACATTGGTTGTGTTGTGTGTTGGTATACAGATACTGAATTCTGAACATACACAGCAGATTACTTGCTGTTACAAAAAGTCAAGATGTGTAGTTTAATACTTGTCTTGGATTGCTGGTAAACACATTATTGCATTTGATTGTGAAGAATTACAGATTTGTTTTATGTTTAGTGGATTTATTATGGATCCAAACAATACAATTATGCCAGCCATGGTGTCTAATAAGATCTCTTGGGATTGCAAATACAGTGTAGCAAGCTGAACAATGGTCAAATCACCAGTACACAGAACCATTACTACAATTATCCTTTATCCCCCTGGAATCCATTAAACAATCAGAATGTTAATCTCCCTCTCCCCCAATTAGTTTTCTCAACAATGGACGATTAGCAGTTGCATGTTAATTACAAGGCATAGCCAAGCAATTACCTGTGGTCTTATTGTGTGGAATTAGTTTTCTTGTTTCTGTAGTTAAACTCCTTGAAGGGATGGTGCTTAATATGTGTATCATGTACTGCAATTGCAGCAATAGAGCTGCTATCAGATCAAAGCTCAGTAATATCGAAATTAACAATACAGAAAATGTTAAATATAAATTGTCTAAAATGTTTATTTTTTATGTACCATTTTGTATGTGAACTTCAAAGAAAAATATATGAAACAGAATTTCAAACATAGGAATACATTCCCCTCTCTAATTAAATAAAGAGGAGTAGAGGATGAAAAGGCAAAAAGAATAGGGAATGGAAAATTGAACATGGTCTCTGGAAGCAAATAAACCAAGAAGGTCTGGGCTCCTCCTTAACTTATATGCATCCTATTTAATGTGCTCTGCCAAAGTGAACTTCAACACCTAAAAATTATAAATAAATATTGCACTGCACTGACAATAGTAAATTATGAATAACATGCACTTTGCTATTTTCAGTAAAGAGGCATGGAAAAAGACATTGAAGGAGCACTTTGACATGAAGCATCTTGGAAGATTTTATGCACTATTGGCACTTTTGTGCAATCTTTTTGGGGACTTTTTTTTATATGTATTCAGTTATTAATTGGATGAGCACTAATATGAATGTATGTATTTATATATTCTATATTTTAGATATTTATTTTTGTATGCAATTTGACTAACTAATGGCCTCTGGACCACTCATCATAACAATCCTAACCCTACTGATCACACAGTAAACAATAGTTGAGAATAGCACATGGCAATACACTTGGTCTGCCAGCACAGTCATCTCAGGGTGTTGACAAATGAGACAGTTCCGAAGCCAAAAGGCTAAGGGCTGGAAGTCATGGAGGGCTTTTTAGACAATTATAGGACCTTCACAGACACCTAAAATTGAGTAAAAATATCATATTTTATTAAAGACATTAAAAGGCATTTCAATTTACATTTGCTGCTCATCTTGGAAAGCCTCAACACATATGCTATGCAATTTGGATCAACAGGCATCATCTCCATTGTAGTCCTTTCCTAATTGCTTGTTTTTTTCCTACGGCCCCCTAGGGGGAACCAAGGTTGTGACTATTGAAGCCTCTGCAGTCCTGTTTTGCTCACTCCAATGAGAGAATAGCTGCTGCAATATTCATATATGGTTACAATCACCCACCCACCTTTTCATTCATCTTTATGACAAATTTCTCATACAAGAGCACGAATTTGAGGTCCATCGAACACACCTGCTTTAAACTTTGAAAAGACAAAGCAGGAAAAGCAGAAACTATGGGGGTTATTCACAAAGCTGCCGAGGGCAGCCGTGTGAATCACCAACCCGAAGTGAAGTGAGCCGAACGCTGTCACTTCAGGCTTGTATGGCTGATTTTATTCATATAACAACTGAAATCAGACGTACATCGGCTTGCTGCGGCGGGGTTCGGGTCGGCCGAACATGCTCGGCATGCTCGGCCGACCCAAAGTGCAGAAGGAGTTCGACTCAGCTGATCCAACATCTGGATCGGCTCAGCCGAACCTCCGGGCTACTCGCTGCTGTTCAGGCCAATTCGCATAGAGGGCTAACAGCAGTGAGTGAATAGCCAAATGCCGCAGAGCGGCATTCGGTTCGACTATTCTGCTCGGTACCTCTGTGCTACCGAGCAGAATAGAAAAACTGTAAAGAAAAGTAGAAAACAAAAGTAGAAAACGATTGGGCGGAGCTAGCAGTGACAGCTAGCTCCGCCCAACTGTTTTCTATTGGCTGTGACCAGCTGTCATTACAATGAGAGCTTGTCGGAACCGGCGGTGATATCAAAGCTGGCTCTGCTATAAAAATAGTTCCACAGTGTTATCATTCCTGCTGTTGCTTTGGAATGTGTAGTGCTTTCCTAAATTGTATTTGAGGAGAGAAAGAGAGGGTGGTGCATATTGACAATGTACATGTTTTCACATAGATTAAAATACTACATGAGAAATGTTGAGGTTACACTCACTGGATATAGAAGGGATGTTTTGGATTACAAAAAGGGTGATAAGAGGTCAAAAGACCCAATGATGAAAAAGACCCTCAAGAAGGTGCTTCAAGATGGATGTAGTGTAGGTAGTTACATATTCTTGAGTTAAAAGAAGACACATTGCATCCTCAAAACCCTAAACACTTATTTGATCTAAAATAAGAAAAACAATCTTATAAAGCATGGGCCAGAGAATAAACAAATTCGGTAATTTTTACTTAATATAGTAAAAAATAAAAAACCCCAGTGGTAAAAAAAAATACCACCAAAAGAAAGCTCTATCTGTCCCCAAAAAAGGTATAAAATTAATTTCTGTACAGCGTTGCATGACGGAATAAATGTCAGTCAAAGTACCGCAGCGCTGAATACTGAAAAATGGCCTGGATGGGAAGGGGGTTTAACACCGCGGATGTCAACTGGTAAATTACAGGGAATTATTAACCAGCTGTGAATGTTTGGTACATGTCACATTGACTGCTTTTTATTTCATGCCATCTAAGGAAACGTAACAAGTTTGCTTTAATGTCCTAGACACTAAAAAAAACCTGGCACATGATGCTCTTCCAAAAATAATCAAATTTTATTCCCCATTCCACAAGATATGTCATCGGGAAAAGGGTTATCTGAGCATCAAATGTGGATTACGAAGATACATTACGAAGATACAGATACATATATACTCACCTTTTCCTTAGGTCCCAACCTCTCTGATCAGTAGCAAGGAGTAAAGATTCAGTACTTACAGGTAGTATTGTTAGAAGGTCTGGTTATTGTATGACTAACTGCTACAGGCAGTAAGACTCATTAGGGTTGATAGCTGTTCACTTTGCACCAGAGTTTGCACTTTGCATGGGAAGTTTCCCTTATCTTAGTGAATGTGGTGAAACTTCACTTTGCAAAGAACACCCAATCATGTGCAAGGAAAATTAAAAAACAGCATTTTTTCTTGAACATGATTGGGTGATGGAAGTCAGCAGAGCTTTCTCTCATTCATTAAACTAAGGGAAAATTTCCCCTGCAAAGTGCAAATTCCCTTGCAAGGTGAACAGCCTATTTACCTTTAGTAAATAAACCCCACAGTGTTTACTTTTTAGCTAAAATTTTGCTAAATCTTCAGCATCTGACATTGGGTGTGCCTAATACTGTAGATAAGTGAACTGGAATAAAAACCAATAGTTTTCCAAAGCACAGACACATTTCTTTTGTTTCTTTTTACTTTATTTATTTCACAGTTTATTATGTGACATTGTTCATATTTTTGCTCATTCTATACTATAAGTTAAGTAATAACTTTTGTATATGTTTAAAGTCTTTTTAAACACTTGAATACCACTTTTCAGCACTACATTTACACGATTCAGCAAATAAGCATACTCTTGCAAGCCCAAAATACAAGGTAAGAAGATATCTATAGTAATTTGTAACAAAGCCAATTCTCAGGAAGGCAGGAATTTAGTTAAAGGCAGAGGGTCATCATAACAGAGAGAGGAAACCTAGATCCCAGTCCGGAATAGCTCAGATATCAAGATCACACGTCAGTTTTCCCAGCAGACAGAAGAGAAATGATAGACTGAATATCAGTGTTTATATAATGAGGGACTCTGGAGCAGCTTAACATCAATTAAAATGGATATGGTGAGAGAGCAGAGAGCTCAGCACGTCCAATATAATTAAACAAACAAGACATCATATTTCAGGGCATAAGAAAGCCTTGAATCTGAAACCATATTCATTGATATTTTTGCAAGCATACTCAGTACACTGCTGAAGTGTATGTGCCATATACAGACCGCTAGGTTTTCAATGGCTTCTTAAGGGTGAAAGATGAAATACAAACATATTCTTTAATTTGAAGCTATTAAAATAAATTGTGCTTTTTTTTGCTGCAATTGCTTTATTTTCTTTTAACATTTTTTTCTAAAAGATTGTGAGTGTTTGTGTGTATTTAATGTGTGTGTGTGTGTGTGTGTGTATATATGTACATTTTTGTGCATTGCATTTATTTTATTGCAAACCAAATGTGCCAGAACTGCTTTTTGCAGGTGCACCACATCGTCCACTTGTGCAACTTTAATGGGTTGATGTAATAGATGTTCCTGAACCTATTATTATTTACATTTTCCTTCTGTATTCTTTGCTAATATGGTGAAATTAGTGATTTCCTATGTTATTTCTGTTATCTCTCTTTTATACCTCATGTTTCTATTTACAATAATATACATATAACCTCTGAAAGCTCTTGCATTTGATTGTTTTTGTTGCATTTAAAATATTGTTCTCTTTTACTGTTGTTGTATGATATTCAAAAACCTAATAAAACACCTTTAAAAATAAATAAATAATGAGATTTTGAAGATGGCATGGTTTATTTAGAATGGACAATTTTCTTTAAAAATGTGAAGTTCATCCTTAAGTTAATACCCACTTCAGTCAACAGTGCTACAGTTTTCAAAGCTACTGTTAGAATGTCACTTTATTTGACAAAACTATTAGTGGTCTAAATATGTATTAATACTAGTACAAACCCCAATATTACCAGTCCAGAAGTGAGTGTTTGACACCCAGATAAATAATACCACTCCTACTATCCCAAAGGGTATAGTTTGTTGATTTTTATTCAATTATCATGATTACGTTAGGCTTTCTTACTAAAGCTGATGGCCACCCAAATCCCACGGATCCCACTAGCATGTAGCATTAATGACAACCTAGCAAACCTGATTGAAACCATTCGATGTGGTTAGAAAGAGGTCCATCCACTGACAATTCTCCAGATATTTGTTTTTTCATGTGACCTTTTTATGAGGTAAATAGCTTTCAATTGCAGCTTTAACAGAGTGTTCCTTGAGGCTACTGCATTGATTTGTGACAAATAATTCCACCAGTGTAGTTAGGTTCAAAAATGCATATGTGAGTTCCAAGAATACCCTATTTCTGGCAGATAGATATGCTTTTGTTGATGCCTTTTGTTGTGTATCTCTTCATGTTTCCTGAGATATGCAGGCTCAGACTGGTCCTTTATTCTGTTGGGCCATGACAAGGTAGGTCAAAAAATAAGAAAAATACCTAGTGCTGGTCTTTAATTTTTACCAGTGATTTCTGTGAATGTTATGCCTATTTCAGTGAACTGTACATTCCATCCCCAGGACCCCCAGCCACATCAATTTTGTTAATTCGCACTATGCATGGCAACTTCAACAAGTCACTTACAGCTTTACCAAAACTAATTAATGGACCTTGTTGTTACTGAAAGTCAAACCATTGGAGAAAGGCAATTCTTGGAATTCTATCCAAAATGGAAGCCATTTTTTGGAATTGTACAAACATTGAGCACATGGCAAAAGTAGCCTTTTTACCCCTGAAACATATTAACATTTTGTTTAAAATACGGAAACACCAGGCACAGGGTAAAGTAGAATTTATGCCATTGAAATGATAACACATTAATAACATCTGATGAAGACAGTATAGGGTGTGATTTAAGAAAATACAGTTTAGTAGTTGTACTAGACAATGGCTCTTGTGCCACAAATGCCTTAGACTTAGATATAGAAGATGTTTAGAACATGTGGAAAATTATTCAGCAGATGTAAAAATCATATCTGAATGTGCAACAGATTCTAAACTTACAGATGGTAAAGGCATAGCTGACCATGAAAATACAGATTTTACATATGTGAAAACACATCTTGGCATTAAATTGCATACTCTTAATGTGTGGAAGACATAACAGAGGAGAACATATTTGGCAGATGCAATGCATGAACAAAGCATGTCTGCAAATAAGATATGTTTCTACAATTGTTGGAGGCATAACCGAACATGAAGAAGGTTAGTTGCATTCAGAATGGCTCACATTCTCATGTTTCCCTGTGTCACCACCTATAACTCCCTCTATGCCTGTTTAGTCACCTGGTCACTAAATTACAAGCTTAAAATTGCAGAATGTGCAGCATTAGAAGCTGAAGAATGTTTTTGTAAGCATAATTTGTGCTGCCCTGGAGTTGATCCCACTTCAACCAGTCCTTTTTTTTAGGCAGTTTTACATATTTTCTGTTTACTCAACTCTTCATTTTTCTCTTTTGTGGATGACCCTCTTTTTGAAGAAATGTGACCACTACCTATTGGCAACACATAACATATTATTAATTGTAATTCCTCTGCAAAATGTATGTGTACAATTGTATCAGCAAGTTTATAAGAACATGTTGACACTCACCTCAGACATGGCCTTAACATGGTTAGATGGCAAATGACTATTCTCTCTGTTGTGTTCGGCTTGCCACCTGTTGACCTGGTGATTAAATCTGTGTGCAGAGAATCAGCCAGTCCAGAAGTGTGTGACTGACTCGACCAGAAATTAGTCAATTCCTACTATGCCTCTGGATATAGTGGGGGTTTTTGGTCAATAAATTATTCAGATTAGCGACCCCCCCCCCCATGATAATCTTCCCAAAAAACAATACCACTCTTAGTGCCAGCAGAATATATTTTTACAATTTTAGATAGTCATTTATTTAGCTTAGTTTAGGCTTTTTGTTCACTTAAGAAGATGGTCACCCATCTGTTCGATACTTGAAAAAATGTACAGAGCTGATTGGAATGAGTCTGTACCTTGTGATCACTGTGATTACCAATCACATGTTTCACTAATGTAAACACTCTAGTATTCTAGTACTAGTATTAACCAATGAAGTGGGATTGGAGGGATCTTAAGCAGCAGCAGTTTTGTGGTAATTGGTTTTAATAGATTGATTTTTTATAACCCTTTCACCCCTCCTCGCCTTTACATCTCTTCTACATCCTGTCACTCTCTGTGACCTGTATATTAACATCTTCACCACCCTTATTCTGTGCAATTATCCCCTCATCTCCATTATTCCACTGTATGTGATCTGTACAATAACCCACTTACTTTCTCGTTATCCTCCTCCTCCCTCTGTGTATGATCTATCCATTAATATTGTGCTGTATCCAGTGCACCATTACCAACTCCATGTTTTATTCACATTAATACTTGAATGTTACAAAACAATTGTGGCATAAAATGCTATCACCTTGGGGTGTCAACCTTCTAAAATTAGGTTATTTTGGGGGGTTTCTGTACTGTCCTGGCATTTTTATTTGATATGTTTTATAGCAGAAAGTAAGGAAAACAGGTCTTTAAAAAAATATATATTTATATGGTAAAAAAAATAACAAATACAGTGATTAATAAATGTAACCAAAAGAAAGCTCTATCTGTTTCAAAATGTAAATGTCAAATTCATATATAAATATTAAATTCATTTGGGTACAATATTGCATTAACAAGTTATTGTCAGACAAACTATCACATCCCTGAAAACTGAAAAATAGCCAGACAAGGAAGAGGTATTACAGGCTGGTACTTAAGTGGTTAACAATATTTCAGGTATTGTCTCTATGTAACAATTATAGGATTGATAAAATTAAGACAAGGATACATTCTATGTTTCAATTGATTTTTAAAACATTTACCATCAGTTAAATGTTACTTGTTTGCTGAAAAAGTGGATTACCGATCTCAATAACTCAAGCTCAAATTATGGTATACACAGAACTGCATGTGTTAGAGAAGTGACAGATCCCAATCTTTCCTTTTCTGTCTGCTTTGTTCATAAAATACCATATATAGATCCATTTAGAGAGAGTGAAAGCTCTCTTTTTAATAATTATCTGTGACGCCAGTGCCATAGGTGTTCATTTATTTGTAAAATAAAGATTTTATATCAAGAGTAAAGATAGATATAAAACAGCAGTTTTAACAAAAATAGAAAAATAAAAAATAATAAAAAATAAATGTATCTAAACATTTATAGCTTCTCTTTAGACAACCTGTATGAAGTTTGTGACCTTAGCACATCAGCAGTACGTTTTACTGATTGATGTTAACTGGTACCCAAAACTTCTCTTCAAAATGTACCATATAATATGGTACAGTGCTTAGGATAAATCTGCCTTCATAAGCATCCTGTTCACCCCAAAATGGGAGTAGCAGAATTATGAAAATTCCAACTACAACATAGAAAGCTTAGATCCCGCTGCCTGTCACTCAGTATTGATCTCTTAATGTCTTAAGCGATCCATTGAACGGTAGTAAATTGCAAGTAGTAGAAGGGGGCATGCTTAATTCCAACTTTCTGAAATTAATTAAAGTTTGCATCATTGAACAGCCTAGATTTTATGAATAATGGGGTATTTGTGGGTATATGCTCCTACATTACAGTCTTTCAAACAGGTTAGCAAGTTTATCCTAAGCATATATGTACATTATATAGCCTTTCTAACAAGCATCATTCTTCCTTGTAGTTGAGGGGTTATCATTCCTTTTAGACTTTTAAGACATAGTCGCTTTCAGCTGATCAACATATTTCTCTTTATTATGGCAAATACAGAGATGTTTTGGACATACTGTCTAAGGCAAACATGTTGCCGAAGATCATTTCCCCCTCAAACCCAAATCAAAGTAAATGAAGAAACCAAACAGCAAGATCCTAATAAAAGGATCCAGAAGACTTGATTAGCACAGACAGCATGAAGATCATACAGAAGCATTATCCATCATGAAGGAAAGGCTTCATTTGTATGCACGGGAGACAGAGCTCTGCGCCAAGGGGACACAATGCAAAAGCAAAATTAATTCCATTGCTTCTATTCTTCTGAAACTAATTGTTACTGATGCCCTCCTTTGTTCTCTTAAGTCCCTCTGTTCAGATTTTCCTGCTGTAATTGGCTTTTTTTCTTTATTCTTTATAGTGTTGGAAGCAGATTCAGAATATTCAGTTAGGGGATATTCCTCTGCTAAATTATTCATATAACAATTTATAGCAAATGCTCCCATGCAAATCCACTTCTTTTAACGTTTTAATTTGCAACTGAGAACAACCCAAGATTAAAATGATCAGAAGAGATTACCTGATTTATGTTTCATTGTTGTTTTTTTAATAACAATTATTAGGAAACATGGGGCATTTGGGAGACCTACATTGAGGGTCAGGGTATTATAAATACTTGTTGCTATTGAAAAGATATTCTTTAAGTAGAATTGTTGCTCACAATTGCTAAATTGTTTGCAAAACACATACAAGGTTTGATAACTTAAACAAATAGCATGTTTACAGTGGCTAGTGCACTAAGTAGTCTGACAGAGTTCTGAGCTTTTTGTAGACACGTGTAATTCATTTTGTTCCCGAATTAAAATTTTGACACATTTTCAGAAATTTGGACATTCGGATGCATCCAAATCTCCAAACGAAAAAGTAACGATTTGAAAGTATCCACATTTTTGATAACGAAAATTTTGGATGCATCCAAATTTCTTTCCGAATGTTATTCTCAATGAATTTTTGATAACGAAAATTTTGGATGCATCCAAATTTCTTTCCGAATTTTATTCTCAATGAATTTATGTTGTTAAACATCAACGTAAAAAAATGCTGTTCGGGAGCTCCAGAATGCCATTCGGGTCCGGGAACCAAGTCTGATCCCAAATGTCAACAAATGGGTGGAACAAGTCCCGTCATGTCATGACTCGCTCCACCCATTTTTTAACATTTGGGTCTAGACCAGTCATTTTGCAGCAGTATTCATCAGGAGCGAATACTGCTGCATCATTTGTTGTTTCTTTTGGCAAGTTGGCGGTTGTCGTTCATCATGAGTGATGTGGATCTACATCACTGGATGACGTGATTGACCTTTGGATTGCATCGATGGACATTTTTTTTTTTTAAATAAAGGAATTGTCAAAACTGTCTTGTGGTTTTATTTTCTAATAAAGGACTTTTTCATGGCGTTGTCTGTTTATTTACAATTTTCTTTACTATGTGGTGAATAAGTAGGGGAAACACCCCTTACTCATTCACAAGGGGGGAGGGATATGGGTGCTTGTTTTATGAAAGGGTATACCCAGATATAGATAAGCCCCCTGCCCGCAGACTACCACAACCACTGGGCCAGGGTTGTGGGGAAGAGGTAATTGTCCTCAACAACATGGGGACAAGGTGCTTTTACAGGGGGTCCCCTCAGGCAAAGCACACTCTCCATGTCGAGGGCATGTGACCTGGTATGGTGCAGGAGGGTGGACTCCTTAAGTGTGTGACTGACTCGACCAGAAATTAGTCAATTCCTACTATGCCTCTGGATATAGTGGGGGTTTTTGGTCAATAAATTATTCAGATTAGCGACCCCCCCCCCCATGATAATCTTCCCAAAAAACAATACCACTCTTAGTGCCAGCAGAATATATTTTTACAATTTTAGATAGTCATTTATTTAGCTTAGTTTAGGCTTTTTGTTCACTTAAGAAGATGGTCACCCATCTGTTCGATACTTGAAAAAATGTACAGAGCTGATTGGAATGAGTCTGTACCTTGTGATCACTGTGATTACCAATCACATGTTTCACTAATGTAAACACTCTAGTATTCTAGTACTAGTATTAACCAATGAAGTGGGATTGGAGGGATCTTAAGCAGCAGCAGTTTTGTGGTAATTGGTTTTAATAGATTGATTTTTTATAACCCTTTCACCCCTCCTCGCCTTTACATCTCTTCTACATCCTGTCACTCTCTGTGACCTGTATATTAACATCTTCACCACCCTTATTCTGTGCAATTATCCCCTCATCTCCATTATTCCACTGTATGTGATCTGTACAATAACCCACTTACTTTCTCGTTATCCTCCTCCTCCCTCTGTGTATGCTTGGATTAAGGGTCCGGCAGGAATTTTAGGTGGGACCTAAAAAAAATGTTTTGGTGTTGGGGTCCCCCTTAAAACTCTACCAGACCCAAAGCATCTAGTACGACTTTTGAGGGAATCTCCATGCTTATTTTTACATTGGGGGTCCCCCCTAACATTCCTACTGGACTTAAAGGGTCTGGTAACAATTGGGGCTGCCGGAGCCCTTCGGTTCACTAAAGCCCGACTGTTCTTCATGCAAATGACAGCTGGACGGAGCCAGCTGTGATCTCATGGCTAGCTCCACCCAGTTGTAATGACAGATCAGCATCCCCAAATGACCTGGGGATGCTGATCTGTCATCAAATAATAACAAATGGGCAGAGCCGGCTGCGCACCGCCCAGTTATTATTTATTGCCCGGGATCTGCTAGAAGACTCTGGCAGGTGCCAGCCAATAGGAAACAGTTGGGCAGAGCTAGCAGTGATGTCACCGCTAGCTTGGCTCAATTTTTTAAATATTTTGCAGTTATCTGTCAGATCCCACATTATGCGGCAGGAGTTTGTCACGTGCGGTCGGGTCGGCGAGAGTCGTTTCTTTTCCCTTTTTTTCTTCATTTTTTTATTTCACGTCGTCGTCATTGTGGACAACACTGGACGTCGTGATTGACACTGGATTATGTCGATGGATCCATTTTTGGTTTTTTTTAAATAAAAGACTTCAAAAACTATCAATTAAATGAATTTTTCTAAAGTCTGGCATCTTATTTTATACTTTTAATTTAACCCTTTAGTGAATCGGTAGGGGTGTTAGTACCCCTTACTCATTCTCAAAGTGGGCACATCTGGGTGCCCCTTTAGTAAAGGGGTACCCCAATTTGAATAAGCCCCACTGCCCGCACCCCCATAACCAACACCCCAGGGCTTGTGGGGAAGAGGCCCTTGTCCCCATCAGCATGGGGACAGGTTGCTTTACCAGGGGCGACCCTGAAAAAGCACCCTCCCAGTGCTGAGGGCATGTGGCCTGGTATGGCAGGGAGGGGGGGCCGCTTGCTCACCCCCCCCCCTTTCCTGCACTGCCAGGCCTATGCTCGGATTAAGAGTCCGTTATGGAATTTTAGGGGCAAACCCACTGCCTTTTTGGGGTACCTCCTTAAAATTCCTACCAGACCTTAAGGGCCTCGTTTTACTTTAAGGGGGAACCCCGCAAACCTTTGTATTTGTGTTTTTTTTACATGGGGTCCCTCCTAAAATTCCTACGAGACCTAAAGGGTCTGGTATGACTTTTGGGGGGAACCCCATGCTTTTTTTCTTTTTTTAAATGGGGTCCCTCCCAACTTTCTTACCAGACCTAAAGGGTCTCGTATGGTTTGGGAGGGGGACCCCACGCTGTTTTATTTTTACATTTCTTTTATTATCTTCCGATTTTTAAAAAAACATTTATGTAAGTAATTTGTAACCATTTTTTTTTCATTTATTTACTTTTTTTCTATTCTGCTCACTACTTCGGAGGTAGCGAGCAGAATAGCCGAGCCAAATGCCGACAGCATTCGGCTATTCACTCACTGCCACTTGGCCCCTATGAGAATAGGGTGGAATGGCAGCGAGTGAACTGCCAGAGCTATGGCTCAGGCGATCCAGATGTTGGATCAGCTGAGTCGAACTCCTACTGCACTTTGGCGCAGCTGAACATGCAGAGCACGGGCCAATGTATCAGCCGTACTGAATAGCCGAACGTTGCTTGGCTCTGTTCACTTTGGCTTGGATATTCACTCGGCTGCCTTTGGCAGCTAAGTGAATAACCCTCTAGAATGTTACTTTTGGTGAACTTCCTTTTCAACTTACAAGGGACAGTAGCCAATACAAACGAATGTGACTTTGTAAAAAAAAACTTTTTTTTTTAAAGTCATAGATACATACCGTATATCTAGGCATATATTAACAACAAGAAACATTTCCATGTGGCTTTTGTGTGTTATAAGTGTAGATTGTTTTAATTTGTTGTCTTTTACTAAACTGATCCGGGGGGGGGAGTGCGCGGGCGTGGGGGGGCGGGGGGGGGTTCTACATTACTCTGGTTATCACAGCTTTGGTGCAATTAACAGATTCATTCAGTCTGATTTAATTTAGAGCATATTGGTTTATGTTCTTGACATACAAGGCTTATTCTTTTATTCATGTGCATTTGTCCAGGCAGTTTAAACTCAATTAAGACATCGGTTCAAAGATTTACATCGGTTTTGTAGAGAGATTATCCTTTCGAAATGTGATGATTGTACATTGTCATGCTTCGCTTCTCTGACCCGACTGCTAATGGAAAGTGTGCATTGTCACTGCAGAGAAAGCCCTGATTAATAGCACTTAGGAGTGCAATGCACAGCCATATCACACAGCAGATATATCTTGGGTATAGGAAACATAAGCTAGTACTGAATCTAAATTTGATTTTAATTAATAAAGCATACAAGTATAATTCACATTGCACATTTGTAACAATCTGCAGAGAAGAATTAAATGGAATGTCAGATTCAAATTTGTAGCACACCGTACGCAGTTGAGTACAGAAAGCATACATATTTTAATATAACATGCAGGTGTTATGTTGTAAGAATGAACAAGCTATTAAGTTTCCTTTATGCCTGCTGGGTTGCAGCAAGACACCTTAACAATCTATAAAACATTGTTCCCATAATTATGAATTCTGTCATCTAAATATGTTTTGTTGCTGTTGTTTTTAAAGTGTTAGTAAACCCACAACCTGCACAAATTGCAAATAATGGCAGCTTAACCTTTCTTAATAATGCAGACAATGTGAAATTTATGTCTTGAGGCTTGCAACCCCAGCAATTTTACCTGGTGAACCTGCCTGTAAAAACCTTCAGGCAGACTTTTAGTAACCCAGTAACAGCACTTACTCAATGGGGTTGATTTACTAACCTTATAAACACACCACGAACGTGTATACACCTCTGCAGTGTGTTCCCTCCCAGCATGATCTATGGGTGGAATCTAAACACCTTTGTAATGTGTACACACCCAGCAGGTGTGTTGTGCAAAGCCCTGAATGAATTCCAAGTTGATGTTGGGTAAATTAGCTCTATGTTGTGTTGCTTGCGTTGATGAATGCAAGGAATGTAAATGCATGAGCTAACCATTTTTGTCAAAACTGTGAACCAGCATTATATATGCATCATGTGCATGATTTTTCCATATATGGCATTAGTGGAAATATGCTTTTAGAGACTTTTTGGTTGATAAATACGTTTTGCTGTGTGAAAATCACACACACCTGGTGTGTGTGTGTGTTTAGGTTAGTAAATCACCCCCAATGTGTTCTTATACAGGAGCAGTGTTGTCACTCTGTGATGTTTGCTACTGAAGAGAACTGAGTTAGGCTGATTATGAAGAATCTTCACTCAACAAATTGAGTGAATATTTACTTCAAATATCTTATTATGTGAAAAGCATCTGCACATGACTGGGTATTTTAAGTGAACAGGAATTTGCTTTTCACATAATTGGTTAATTGAAGTGAATATTGACACAATTTCTTGAGTGAAGATTCCTTTAGTAAGGCTCCATTCACATATAGAGTTTGGTTTCCCACACGGTTTTCCACGCAGAAGACCATGCAGGACAAAAACGCAATAATGTTTAATCTGCACAGACTCCGTTAGTTTGCGGCTATTATATAGCTGTGAACATGTGGAATCCGCCATATTATCATGCTTGTACTATTTTGCAGTAAACAATTGAACAATGCACATTAACCACTTGCCATCCGGAGCAATTTCTTGCATTGGGCACACATGAAAAAATCTGAAATTTTAGCTGTTATATTTTCTGCAAGCAAATGCCCTTTAGAATAAAAAGATGCTAGTTGCAATTTTCTATGTTGCATGGTATTTGCGCAAATGTTTATCACACAAGTATTTTTAGGATAAAATATACTAAAATTAAATTTAGTGCACAGAAACAAAATATAATACCCAATTTTTTGGTAAAATATAAAAGACGGGGTCACAGGTAAATAGATGCCAAACATGTCAAGCCCTAAAATAACCAAAATTTCCCATAGGCGACGCTTTAAATGCTTTTACAGCTCATCAGTTTAATGCTAACAGTCATTGATGGACCTAGAATTATTGCGCTTACTTTGACGCTCGCAACGATATGTAACATGTGTGGCACAATTTTCGTTTTTGCACCTAGGCGTGTGTTTGCATTGTATGTGCATGCATGTGGGGGGAGGGGCACTTTAAAAAGTGGCATTTTTTGTTATTTGTAACTTTGATTTTTACAATTATGTTTTTTTTTTAACACTCAACTTTATTGCTATCACATAGGGGGATAACAAGTCCTCTATATAATAGCAAATATAATGTGACTGGTCCTCTTTATGAAGACATCAGGGGTCAGACCCCTAATGGCACCTAGGGACCGGCAAAAAGATGCTGATGAAGCAGAGATTTGCTTCACCAGCTTCTTCTTCTTCTGGCTCTAGGAGCTAGAGAATGTGCATAGTGACAGCGGAAGTGATGTAATGCACATCACTTTTGGGTACAGTAATCAGCTGGAAGCTGCTGATCTCTCCTCCGATCCATCAGGGGAGACCCACCACGAAGGTCCCGGGCTCGCATGGGGGAAAGCAGAGCCCAGGAACCTGACGGTGGCACCGGCGATGGCAGAGGGGACCGATCTGACGCCTGTACAGATGCTGGATCGCTTGTATTTAAACCGCAATCGTCTGCTGTTTAAAACGGTACCAAGAACACAGCTGCAGCAGCAGCCGTGTTTTTGGTATAACCACTTCCAGTGGATGACGTGTATTTTCATGAACCCGCTGGAAGTGGTTAAAGTGACGGCCGAATACATGCAGACAACCTTTCCTTTGTGAATGGAGCCTAACTAAGTCCTGTTTCTGGCACACTACTACATATTTGGTGGGACAGTCCAAAAATTAAGGGTTTCTCGATTGGGACTTACCAGCTCGTGGGACTTACCAGCTTGTGTAGGAAGGTGTATCCAGCAGAATCCTTGGGAAGCATTGCTAAACCTCAAACCTGCAAATTGTACAGCAGCCCAATTTGAACTTATAACTTTTATATTCACAGTGGCTAAAGCCTGGAAATCGGCTACCCCAAATGTGTTGCTAGTCAAAAGAAAGACCTCTTGGTATCTGATTAATGAACACTTTGGTGCTGTATGATACGACTATATATATGTAAGTTTTGCAAAATTTGGGACCCCTAGTTCATCAATTACATGTCCTTGAAGGTACAATAAATGCTATGATTGCCTTGTATGTGGCCTGCTGTTGGGATGCTGCAGTCTGAACACCCTGGGTTCCCTTTCCTTGTCCTTTCAACCTTCTCTTTCCTTCTTGCAGTTCCTTTGGACCCACTGTCTGGACCCTTGTCTTTATTTTGCATTCTTCTCAACTTTGCCTTCTCTTCTTTAGGCTCTCTCCTCTACCTATTCTGGTCTCTTTACTATGCTTCTCTTGACCTCCTGCTCTCGGTTGGTTTATTAAGGTTGGACATGGAATATGCCATTTCAATTAGGTTAGTGAACTGGTCCACCTCCATACTTTTCCAGCCCAAAATTGAAATTTCTGTACATAAAAGTCCTTTGGGGTCTCCTTTTTGTACTCTGCTTGTTCTGCTTGAAACACAGTGCACTATTCCACATATCCTGAAGTCTGTCAGTTGTGTTTGTATTTTGATTTTGTCTTTTCAATGCTAAATAAACATTATTGTGATTAAAAAAAATTCTAGGTGACATTAAAGTAGAAACTTAACAGCATTAACAAAATAACTAAAAGGCGCTCAGCATTTTGCTAAGGATTTTTTGTTCGGTATAAGGAACACATATCCATACACAAAACTGTAAATAGCCACATTCACAACTTTTATTACTTTGTCTATTTAATGTTATACCAAAAATATTCCCTTAAAACATTC
>NW_017307725.1:130041-144337 GCF_000935625.1 Nanorana parkeri
CAGGGTGGTACAGACTTTCCAGTCAATCTGACATGCAGAGACAACAGCATTGACTGCTATACACTTAAAATAATACTGTATTGTAAATTTCACACCTAGAAAATACTGTCCTGTTTATTTCCCTGTGATTTCTTAGTATTGTGTTAAATTGTGTCACTTGTTGTGTGCAAACCCTGAATTTGTGTGAGTAACTAGGAGAAAAGAATAGACTTCCTCAATTATTTATCTTTTATAGAACTTTAAAGACTGTACACCTGCCTTTCTGTTTAAAATAGGTTTAAAAGAAGATTCATTCTGTCCGAAATGTGGATCTCAGCAAGGCTCTTTGATCCATTTATTATGGAGATGGCCTAAATTAGTACGATATTGGCATCAAGCAATATCTGTATTAAATTCTATATTTGATATATCAGTGGACAAATCACCTCAAGTTTGCCTTTTTACAGATCTATGATTCTTTATCGTTGAATCCCCAAATAGCTTTGGCCTTTCAAGAAGCATTGTTTACTGCTAAAATGGGTATCTGATTCCCCTCCAACGCTTTTGGAATGGATTTCTGAACTAGATAAGACAGTAGAATACGGGTGTAGAGGTCAAAACAAGAAATATTTTCAACAATGGTCCAAATGGTTGGAATATCGACCTAGGTTAGGAATATATGAATATATATATACTGTATATATATATATCTATATAGATATATATATATCTATATAGATCTATATAGATATATATATATATATCTATATATATCTATATAGATATATATATTTATATAGGATGCTAACTTTTTTTATGTGCCTATGGCAAATATATGATATGTATAAAATTAATCAATTTCTGTGCTCTGTCTGATCTGCCCTCAAAATGTATTTTTTTTAAAATTTTATTGGTGATTTTAATTTTGGAAATGAAGAGTTAATGGGTACTACAGGGTCAATGGAGGAAGTAGTTAAAAGAAAGTTTAGGTTGAATGCTCCCCCCTTCTCCTGAGGAAAAAGGCAGACTAAATGCATTGGGTAATGGGAGATCAAAGCACTTTAGAGCTGGATGAATTAGCTGCCTTGTAATACTGCACAGTGATGGCCTCTAGCTGGCAGATTCTGTTGAGGATATTTTTGTGATATGCCTACAGTATTCATTTGCTTGTAAGTATAATGGATTTTAACCAATAAGTAAGAATGAAAGGAGAAAGGAGACTCTCCTTGTAGCACCTGTGTAGTACCTGGCATTGCCTGCGAAAAAATCCAGAGTGAAAACGCTATAATGGCTCAAACTCTGATGCAGAGGGGAAACTGTATATTATTGATGGATGTTTGAGGTACTCTTTTATTGCCAACTGGCACTTTTGGAAGGTTTCTGGATGACAATATCCAAGAAAGCACTTAAGAGAAGGAGGAATATTATTTGAGATAAACCTTTCTATTGCCACCTTTATTAAATTACCACTCTGCTTTTGTGCAATACTGATGAACAACATTGTTTGAGCATCCCCACACTGTGCTCACACTTGGAGAAGTGAGTGAGTGAGCAGCTTCACTAAAGGTGTAGCACATAGATTATGTTCTAAACTATTCTGTCACGTTTCTATATCTGGAGATCCATCCTCTCTGTTTGTCCTGGGGACCATGTTTACTGAAACAGAAAATGAAGAAAACTTCAAAATCTTGCTGCCAAAACTGGAGGAAAAGGCAAATCCTCTAACGAGGATTTTTAAGAGATTTCCCCTCACTTCTGGTCATATCTCCAAGACAGGAAGTGAAGCAAAATCTTCCCATTGAGACACAAAAAAGCAACTAAAGTTTTACAGGGGTTCTAACTATTCCCTACTTTATCCAAAGCTAAAAATAACTGTTTTACCTTTAGATATGCTTTAGAATCCCACATTCTCTCCTGTGTAGAGAGAAAATCTAAATTAAGGTTTTTTTTACCACATTTTCTTAACCAGCCCTATGGCTTGGAGGTCAAGTTATCTCAGCTAGTGATATAGCTTAGTTGTCATCTAAGGGTAACATACACAGAGATCTGCCTGCAATTCTGGCTTAAGATAAAGCAGACACAACATTTACTTCTCCTCCTGGAGCAGGCTCTAATTTCCTGAATTAGCATTTTGTGTGTGTGTATCAATGATGAGATATCATTCAACAAAGGAAATAAAGCAGTCTGCCGAGTGACACATCCCAAAGAATGAAATGTGTCAGGTGCTGATTACAGTTGCTTCTCTCTAGAAAGCTGTTACAATGAAATGCTGACAGCTCTTATTATGACATTTCATCACACTGATGTCTTCAGCAGCTTTGTTGTGTCATTTAGTTGGCACTGCATATGGTTATTATCTAATGAACAACAAGTACCAGCTGTGGTTATCTTAGCAACAACAGAGCTATTGCAGAGGTTGTGCACTTGCCATGTAATGCAGCAATTGACTGATATGGAAAAAGGGACCCAAGGTCCAATGTATCAGGCTCTGACAGTTCTCTGTCTTCTGTACTGCTAATCCGTTCATTGCAAGCCATGGCATCTCACTAAGAGAAGGGCAGAACCAATCATTATACAGACACTCAAACATTCTGTTGTCGCATAAGAAAAAAAATATATGACATTTTCTCCAGTCTAGCTAACAAAACAATAGTTTTAAAATGAAGGGCTCTTGAAACTACTATATATTGAATGTTGTAAAACAAAGCATTTTGATTTGGATCAATTTTATTTCAGTGTTTGTATAGCCAAAATTTACAGATGTCAAGACATTTAGTGGTACCCTGCCACATAAAAAAAAGAACCCACAATTTCCTCTGAAATAACTTCCTAGTCAATATAGTATTGACTGCTATACAAGGTCAAAATAAGATAAGTTGAGTTATAAGGACATCAACACCAGATCTTGTATGTAGTCCATGAATGGTTTACTCAGCATATATGATGCATTGAATCACAAAGCTTCATTAAGACAGAGTGGTACATATGTAAAAAAAACATGGATTTTATATACCATCTGTAGCATCAAGGCATATTTCATGCACATCTCCAAGGGTGGGGGAACACTGACTATTTCTGATACCATTTCTATTTTGACAATGTATAGCAGGCAATACTACAATGAGTAACAAGCTAATTAGTAATACTGTATAATACATTATGGGACTTCAACACCCTTTCCCACATAGCTCAGGGCACAACAACAGAACGTTTAACAAAACAACATTGTAGAACATAGTTCATAACCACAGAACAAAACAGGTCAGACATTGGGATTCCATCTTAATTAAGGATGCCATTTTGTTCTCATCGTATCAAAATTGACAAAAGTATTTTTGTTTATTTCATGTTTAAAAAAATCAAATTTTTCTTTTGATTCAACGGAAAATTTCAAATAATAAAATTAATAAAAAATGTCATGGACAAAAATGATGTGGCGATGACTTACGGTTCCTGCACTCATGTGAAGAGCAGCGGGGATACAGCGCTCCTTCCCCAGCATCTCTTTTCTCATATAAAATCAGCTTCAAATGAATCTCTGACCCTCCTACATTGATCTAGGGTAGTCTGGGGACTGCACATGGACCAGTTTCTTGCCCTGGGACAATACCTTTCTCGCTTTTTGACACGAACACGGAGCGCCATACAGGAAGACTGTGCAACCAAGATGGCGGATGGAACTGATATACCACCTGGTCATCGCAGTCCTTCTACCGCCTCATTGATAGATGATCTGGATGCTGACTCACATGCACAAACTGCTTCTGCAGTCGCCAAACTGCTTAAACCCATGATTACTGTGGCTGTGGCATCGGCGATACAACAGGGTCTCTCTCAACTCCGAAAAGATTTGTCGGCACAGGCCTGTTCCCTTAAAGAGGCAGAACATTGTATCTCATCCCTGGAAGATGATTTATTAGAGGCCCAGACTAAACTCTCTCAATACAATGCTCTGACTCAGTCTACGCAAGCTAAACTTAATGATCTGGAGAATCACTCCAGGAGGAACAATTTGAGAATTGCAGTACTCCCTGAAACCTATAAACCTGTAGTGCTGGGTAAGCTATGTGCTTTGAACATACCAGAAGCTTTAGGTGTTCCATCACTGTGAGTAGTAGAACAGGCATACTGTCAGGGACGATGGAGCTACTTTTAGGCCAGTTCGCATGCGCTACATCAACTATGCAGATAGGATGCAGAAAAGAACAGGAGAAAGAGGGGAGATGCACAATAGTGCAAAGCAAAATAGACACATGAAGCAGGTGCAGGAGGCAAAACACAAGGCAGAACAGGAAACAATGCTGTGGAGAGCACTCACAGCTACAATTTAACAAAGAGGAACATGGACAGAAAACAGAGGGAGAACAATAGCACAGCAGGAAAGGAACACTGAGAATAACAAGATCAAACAAAGACACTGAATAGAAGGTATACTCAAGAAACAGCAAACGCCACAGAAAAAGGGAGGTCCGGCTACTAGCATGTTGCATGAATGCTAAAGCACAGGTGCACAAGCTTTTTAACACCTAGGTTCAGGGCAGATTGACAGGAAACTGAGCAGCTCGGACAGGGAGCAAAACCCGGCGCGATGATCAATGTGCAAGGAACTGTGAGAGTCTGATAGCTATACGGCTGATTTTTTAAAAGATCTTACAAGTTGATATTGTAGAACCCCTGTATTCTTTGCTTAAGTCAGTGTGGGAGGGTGGCCCCTACCACCAGCAACTGGAAAGGAGACATACATTAAGCTTTTACCCAAGGAGGGGAAGGATCCCACTTACCCAGGTTCATACAGACCGATTTTACTTTTGAATTTAGATGACAAAATCCTCTCCAAAAATCATAGCAAGATGATTGGCTGATCTATTGCTGACCCTGGTTCATCCGACGCAGGTGGGTTTTGTTAAGGGCTGCTCTGGGGTCACAAATTTGCCGAAGGTATTGCTGGCTCTTAGAGCTGGCATGTTCCAACCCATCCAAAGACTCGGCCATCATTACACTAGATGCTGAAAAAGTTGATAATGATGACCTGTGTTGCATTTCAGGGACAGGTTGTCTCCTTTCTTCAACAAATGTATGCCTCCCCGGTGGCTAGGTCTGGTAGGAATTTTAGGAGGGACTCTAAGTTGTACCCCTACCCATTCACTAAAGGGTTAAATAAAAGATAAATAACAATCCTTTAATTGAAATTAAAACGCAACAACGGATTTTGACAATTTCTTTATTGTAAACCCCCCAAAAAAATGGATCAACCGATGTAATCCAGGGTCAATCACGATGCCCAGCGTTGTCCACGACGACGACTTAACAAAATAAAACAAGAACAAATAAATAGAAATAATTTTTTTAAAAACTGACGCCCGCCAACCCATGCGCTCGCGACAAACTCCCGCCGCAGAATGGCATTCTGACAGATGCCGGCAAAATATAAACAATTGGGTGGAGCTAGTGGTGACATTAACAAGATTCCACTCCTGTAGACTTTAATAGGGTTAGAAACTATGTTTGTAGTTTGGGGACTTCTAGCTGGGTTTGCTGAACCTGGTGAGAACTGAACATTGCCCAATTCACTCATCCCTAGTCAATATCTGTAACCTAGTCCAAAGCAATTATGCACACAGCCTATACTGGAATTCATGCGTATTTAGCAAGGAAGTAGCTGCAACTGGCTAGAAGAGATCAGAAAAGGATGAAAAAAGAGAAACAAAATTGCAATTGTGAATGACACACAGAGTTTTAACAAGCTAAATTTCATCCATAAGGGTTTAGATCTGTCTAAGCCTGTGACAAATGTGTGCAATTTCTTGACCTTAGCCTGTACATGTCTGTTGAGTGATGTGTAACAAGTTAGATTATTGTTCTTCTGACTGCAGCTTTATTTTGCCAAATGTGCACTTTCTCAATGCTATGGGGTGATAGGTAATGAGGATTTTTTTTGCTATGAGTTTTAACTGTACTTATTAATAGTGCATTTCATGAATTAAGTTTCAAACAATGACTGTGCACATGGCTAACAAGGTGAGCTGAGATAAAGTAGATTGAAAAGGTTCCAATTAGATTTCATTACAGCATTCCTTTTTTTCTGAACATGTGATGCTCTAATATATGAAGCAAGTCTGTCCTAACTTTGATCTGGGAATCAATTAGAGTGGAATTTTTACTGTTTTGGATTTTTTTTTACATTTTTTTTTGAAGTTTATCAAAATGTTGCCAAGCTGTGGGATTTTGAAAAAAAGAAGGAAGATAAAAAAAAAATGGTAAAGATCACCTGCAAGCAGTACAATAAAAGGGAACTTGCCACTATGGGTGCTGCCATTGCCAGCTTGCCTTTGTAATGCAGGTGCTAAAGCTCTCATTATATTTGTTTTACTATTTTGAGTTTTTTAGTGGATCACTCACCCAGAACAAGTTTAATGCATATGGAGGGCTGCTGACCTAATACTTGTTCCAGGTGTTCCAGGGCAGTGTCTCATAAAGCACTGAAGTGAGAATAAGTACAATGGCCTCAGAACTTGCATGTTTAGAAACCTATTTGGCAATGCCATCTCCTATATATCCAGGGCTGACATCATAGCTGCCCTATGCATGCCCTAATGATATGGCTCTTTTGTAAAAGGCACACCCCCTGTATCATTAGATTTGAATTTGTTAGTAAAAATGACTTCTAGATTGCACTGTTGGAGGGCGCATGCCATGTTTTGTATATGCAGAGCTAATTCTTAGGCCTGGTTCAAAGCTGAGTGGTTTTATGCACAGATCTATGCGCTCTAAAATGCACAAAACACACATTTCCATTCAAGTCAATGGCAACTTAGAAAAAGGCTCACTGTGTGAAAAGATGCAGGAGCTATTTTGAGGAGGATCCTGCACGGTTTTGGTCCCATAGACTTGTATTGAAATCACACGTGTACATATGCATATGCGTTTTTCCATGTTTTATTAGCGATAACTGCACAGTTTACACAGCATGGAGAGGTGACTTTCTCCTGTCACACAGCACACTGGGATCAAGATGTAGGACTCAACACTGAACCACATGTCTACTGAGTACTTCATTAGACAGGTCCAGGCCTAGGTCTGCCTCTATGATCAGAGACATGCAAACTACAAGAGCAAGCACAGTCACAGGAGTGCCTGGTGGACCATTGGTGCACAAATATGGAGCATAGTTGTGGCTATGGTTGCCATGGCACGCCGGGTAGAGGGATCCATACTCAACAATGCAACACCATCTTGTAAGAAACGCTCTCCTCAAAAACAAGAAAGATAAACTTAGATCATGGCTGTTTATGCTTCTCATTGGATGCCTGTAAATCCTTATGCAGGGAGAAATGCACATTAACTCGCATTTTAAAAAGCAAAAATGTGCAAAACCGTGCAAAAATATTAATAGTGATTAATTGTAAATTGCCTAGTTATATGCAAGGATACCTATATATACAATTTGCAAGAGATAGGAAATGGTCTGACCAATATATGGGCTGGAATTTAAGCCACCCATTATCACTCATAGATGCTAGAAAATCTGGGACATCATTGAAGAACTGCCCTTTTTTGCTCCATGTTAAAAGGGAAATTCTTAAAATTTTGTGGTGTGTAAATATTACCCAATTTAAAGACCAATTCTAGCATAGTACTGGAGAGGTACTGTACATGCAGCTTAACTCCTGTTCCTTATGCCCCTCCTTAAAAATGTTCCTTTTTTTAATTTCACTTACCTGTAAAACGGCTCCAAAGTGGCAGTTAGGTGAATGACCCAGCTTTTTCCTTATAATCTTTGGTGCCAGCCTATGGGGGCAGAAGAACAGTGAACACGTCATATAGGTGTAATTTATATGATGCGCTATAGGACTCCCAGCATACATGCGGTCATGATTGCACCTCCTGTAGGCAAGAGGATATATAAGGTATAATTTAACCCGGAGTGTAGCAGTTTTACATGCTTGACCTGACATATATGTGTCAATGTAAATAGAAATGTGTAGGCTAACTGCTAAGGTGAGCTGTGTTTGACTCAACCTCTCTACTCAATGATTACCTTCAGGCAGATATAATAAAACACCAGTAAATGTAATATTTAAATGTATTAATTAATTCAATGTATATGTTTGTGCAACCAGTGTAAGTACCTGATTTTGTCTTGGCATCAGCCTTATGTTATCTGCAGCATTCTGACTGAGAAAGAGAGGAGTCATTTGGGTGAGCTACATTCTAATGTGCTGGAAAACAACAAGCTGGCAGGAGAAGAAAGCCGAATGGGCAAGGAAATGAGCATGTCAGTGTGCTGCTGCTTATTCATTGTCCAATTAAGGCCTAGAGTCAGGGAGCTGTATTACCTAACTGCAGTAGAAAAGGTTTCGATTATTGACCAGGCCCAACCAAGCATGTTTAAATTCACTTTTTGTTGACTGACTTACTACCTCTGCTAAAAGTCTGTTCCAAGCATCAACTACTTTTAAAGTAAAATAATTATTTTGACTGTAGTGATGATCGCAACAGGGGAATCTGTGATCTGCACATTTCTGATTTTCATGAGCCTTTGCATGCAAATCTGTGTGATTGAAAATCAGGAGTCTAACCTATTCTTGTATTTTTAGTTGTATTACATGACTTCAGCAGAAATCAAAATTCAGTTTTTCAGATCGTGGATGAAGCAACATTCTGCATCCAGTTCCACTGTTCAGTTAATGTGCAAACATAACACCTCTTACTTTCCAATTGTGAGCGCTTTTGGACTTAAAAGAGGCCACTCCAGTGTTATACACACTAAGGCTTAGGGATTTTTAATAACGCCACTCAAGATGAAAGCTTTGTGCAATCATAGCACAGAAACCTTGTTAGTAGGGATGTTCAGATACAAAATACTGTACTTGGTCCAAGTACAAGTACTGATACTTTTTCAGACTAATACTTACCGTAATTTTCTTTTCCTGGCTCATCCTCATGTCGGCACTATATGGGTCAGCTCCACCCCCTCTGACCCCACAGGACCACCCTTACTAGCCAATAAAAAGGAGGTCCCCTCCCCTCATACCTGTTCAATAACAAGCTGAGCGACACGCAATCAGGGACGGGAAAGCATGCCGACATGAGGATGAGCCAGGAAAAGAAAATTACGGTAAGTATGAAAACAATTTTCTGTATTCCTGTCTCATCCTCATGTCGGCACTATATGGGACATAGCAAGCTTAACCCCTACTGGGCGGAGAACCACTCAATAACCAATTTCCAAACATGAAATGCTGCAAAAATAGAAACATTTATTTAGATAAGGCTGACGTCAGTACTGCCGACCCAAATCTGGCCAGTCTAGTTGTAGACACATCCACTTGGTAGTGTCTGACAAATGTATTCTGTGAGCTCCATCTCGCTGTCTTGCAAATATCTTCGATGGAGTAAGCAGCCCAAGAGGTTGCCACCCCCCTTGTGGAATGCGCCCGCACTTCAACTGGAGGAGTAAGACCCTGATGCACGTATGCACTCTTGATGATCGACTAAATCCACATGGATAACACTCTAGGGGGTGCCCCAAGGCCCTTTTTTGAGCCCCTAGGCAGCAGGAACAAACGATCCGATTCACGAAACGCCGCTGTTCTGAGCAGATATTCTCTAATGAGCTCGACCACATCCAAGGCCGGCAGTAAGTCCGAATCGGATGACTGTGCTAGGGTTCGGCAGCCAGGCAGGACAACCTCCTCAATCAGTGTGAAAGGCGGTAGCCACTTTCGGCCTAAACTCGGGTGATGACCTTAAAATCACCCTATCGTCCAGCAAGACACAGAAAGGTTCCTTATAGGAGAGAGCCGCTAGCTCGGATACCCATTTGGCCGAGGTAATGGCCACCAGGAAAAGAAGCTTTTGAGTCAGTCCCCACAACGTACACTGAGACAGCGAATGATATGGGAGGGCTGCCAGTGCGGCCAAAACCAGGTCTAGGTCCCAGGAAGGAAACATTACTCTGCGCGGAGGCCGTATCTTCATTGCGGCTCTCATGAACCTGCGTAGCAAGGGATCCTCCGCCCATTTAGTGCCTGTACATGCCGACAAGGCCAAAATTTGCACTCAAAGTGAGTTATAGGCCAGGCCTGCGTCCAGAGGGGACTGCAAAAACCCCAGAACATCTGGCAATTCTGCGTTTAAAGGCTGGAAGTGATTCACTGCCGCAAAGGACAGAAACTTGTTCCATATTCTGGCATATGTAGCGTTCGTCGATGGACCCCTAGAGCGGCCCAAGGTTTCGATCACTTTGGCGGATAGCCCTGACTCTCCCACCTTGAGGCTTCACCAACCATGCTGCTAGACGCAACCGGTGTGGGTTGGGGTGTTTCCAGTGCACTTGCAGAAGTAGATCCTTTTTCTGTGGGAAGAACCATGGGGGGGGGGCTACTTACATTTGGAGCAATAGTGGGAACCATGGCCTCCTTGGCCAAAATGGCAGGATGAGGATAACTGCCCCTCGGTCCGTCTGTATCTTCTGCAGGACCCGGTGAGCTAACGACACTGGTGGGAACAAATAAGCCAGAGGAAACCCCCATGTGATTGAGAACGCATCCTGCGCCACCGCTTGTGGGCAGACGTTCCTCGAGACAAAGTGGGCCACCTTCGCATTCTGTGCTAAGGCCATTAGGTCGATCGATGGGGTGCCCCACCTCGCAAACACCGGTGCCAGATATTTGGAATTCAGTTCCCATTCTCCGGTTTCTGGAAAATACCTGCTGAGGCGGTCCGCCAGAATATTGTCTGATCCCGGCAAGTAGGCTGCTGTTAAGGCCTGAACCTGTGCCTCCGCCCAGGCAAAGATCTCTTGCGAGAGGCAAAGCAGAGGGAAACTCCTTGTCCCCCCTTGTCTCCTGATGTATGGCACAGCTGTTCTGTTGTCCATCATAACCTTCACCTGCTGGCCTTGGAGCAGTGGCTGAAACGCTCTGAGTGCCAATGAGGCCGCCTTTAGTTCCAGCCAATTCGACTGTGGTACCACTGGGCCCTTCCATCGATCCTGCACTTGATAATCCAGGCAATGTGCCCCCCATCCCTGAAGGCTGGCATCGGTAGTAACTGTTATCCAGGAACCCAACCCCAGGGGCATAACTGCAGAGAGGCATGCAGATCCTATCCAACAGAACAAATTGCCCCGCATAGCCGTGGGCAGGAAGATTTGTTGCGATAGAGCCGCCCTGTTCCACTGATGTAGAAAACAGGATTGCAATTGGCGCATGTGCCACCTTGCCCAGGGTACCACGGGAATACATGAGGTCATCATGCCGAGAAGTACCATGCAATCTCTGGCCGGCAATACTGGCAAGGAGATGACCTTGCTGACACAGGTGGTCAACTCCCGACTGCAGCGGTCGGGGAGGAATACTCTCACCCGGATAGAATCCAGCACCACCCCCAAGTACTCCATCTTCTGCGTGGGGGTCAGCTGGCTCTTCTGATAATTGATTAACCAACCGAAACGACGGAAGGTTGACAAGACGAGATCTCTGTGGATTGCTGAGGCCTGGCTCGACTGCCCCAACACCAAGATGTCGTCTAGGTAGTGGAAAATGTTGATGCTTCGCAGTCGCAGTCGAGCCACGATCGCCACAACCATTTTGGAGAAGGTCCGTGGGGCCGTGGCTTGACCAAATGGCAGAGCGCGGAATTGGAAGTGCTGCCCCGCCACCGCAAATCTGATGGTCCTCCGCAACCGGGACATGTAGATACGCATTTTCCAGATCTATGGATAGCATCCAATCGCCTGCCTGGACCACGGCAATAATAGTCTGGACTGACTCCATTCGGAACGGGTGTACTTGCACAAACACATTTAATCTCTTCAGGTCCAACACTGGTCGGAATCCTCCTGATGTCTTTGTCACTAAAAAGATTGGTGAATAAAATCCGCGAGCCTGCTCCGGTTTTGGTACTGGTATAATCGCGTTCTTCAGTAATAGGTCTGCGACATATCCGAGCAGCAATCCTTTCTTCAATCGTTCTTTCGGAATTACGGTGCTGACAAACACAGGGGCCTGAACTCCAATCGGTACCCTCGGGTAACGATATTTCTCACCCAAGCATCCTGAATTTCTGACACCCAAGCCTCCCTGAAGGCACCCAACCTGGCTCCCACTGGGATGGACTGGGTGTGCGCACCTTCAGAATTGTTTATTCTGAAATTTTGGTGCCTGACTCGCCTTAGCCTTGACGTCCCGCAATAAGGACGACTGTGCTCCTCTCCACTGTGGCCTGGAGAATTGCCTGCCTGTAGGTTCTGGCATCCTTAAACCTCTGAGAGGTCTGATTGCTCCGAAAGGGCTGCTGTCTGCGCTTGAAACCCTGTGGCAACAGGCCCGATTTTCCACCTGTCACTCTCTTAATTGTGTCGTCCAGCGTCTTGCCAAACAGGCTCTTCCCATTAAACGGAATGGCACACAGTGCCTGTTTTGAAGCTGAATCCACAGTCCAATGTTTCAGCCATAATTCTCTCTTTGCAGTGACTGAATGTCCCATCAACTTTGAAGAGAGGCGGACAAGGTCAATGGAGGATTCTGCCAAAAAATCTGCTGAAAGATTCATCTCATCCAGAGCGGCCAGTATCTGTGCATTCTCCACGCCTGCCTTCAGTGCCGCATCCACATTTGACACCCATACCTTCAGAGCCTTGGACAGCGAAGTCAAGGCTAGGGCTGGGTGCAAAGCCCATCCTGCGGTAGCGTAAATGCGTTTTATATCTGCATCCAAGTGACGATCCATCGGGTCCTTAAAGGCTACCGAGTTATCCAATGGAAGCGCCACATGTCGTGCTAGGTGCTGCAAGGCCGCATCAATGACTGGGGGTTTTTCCCACAAGGCTGAGTCGACCGCATTCATAGGGTAGAGCTTCAGAAAACGGTTCTGAAATTCAGCTTCCTATCCGGGTGCCCCCATTCCTCTTCAATTAGGTCCTTGACCACTGGCATGACCGGGAAAGTAGGACCCTCTTTCTTCAGGTCTGGAAAATACTTTGCCCCCTTTTTAGGAGGGTCAATGCCCTCCCAATCAATAGCCTCTTTGATAGCCGTAATAAAAGGAATAATAAGGTTAAAATCAAATGAATGAACTTCTTGTGCCTCTGGAGAGGAGGAACCTTCCGAGCAGATCTCACCCTCATCTGAAGGTTCTGCAGGTCTAGTCGGCCTTGACTTCCTAGTAAAGGTAGTGGTGTGCGCAGTGGACACCATAGAAGGAAGTAGATCCTGAAGACTATCCTGTACAGCCTGATGTACTGTATATAAGAATTTATATCTAGTGCCTTAGAAGTCCTGTCTGAGGCTACCTCCTTAAAGCACTCTCTGCACACCATTTTGCCTGGTAATGCTGGGGAGGAGCAGGACCAACATGAGCCTGGTGGAAACTGCTGTCCTTTCCCCTGCCGGGAGGTTGAAGCACCCTCTGGTTGGCGGTGACATCTGTGGCCTCCTGGTGAGTGCTCATGGGCCGAATCAGAAGATGAAGAATGTCTCCGGTCTTTACGTTTCTTTGATCTTTTGTGAGCAGGGCTCTTACTCCTGCAAGGAGAAGATAATCAGAATCCCACTTCAAATATGCACTCTTTTACCTGTCCCCCGTAGCCTCCCTACCTTTCTGCAGGCTTCAGTGCTTCTGATACAAGGTGGGGGGAGCTCATGGCAGCTAGAGGCTAAAGCAAGCAGGTACACATCAGCAATGCAAAAAAAAAAACAAAGACCCCCACAGGTACCAGAGTCATTCCCCTTACTTACTGGTAGTAGGCACACAGAGCGGAAAGAGGGCAAGGTCTGGAGCCGCAACTGATTCTCCAGCAGAGGCACCGCAATTGCCGGAGTGAAAAACTGGCGTTTTTAAAAGCTCCCCGCGCATGCGCAAACCTCGGAGCGTCCCGCCGTCACCACGGCAACGTGCAAAACAAGCTGAAGCGCCGCCCCCTCCTGCGCAGAAGAAGCAGGAAGCCGCTCACAGTAGAACCATCAGCTCCCCCGACCCATCTAAGACCGTATACCGGAAGGGTATCACAGACAGGAAGCCCTGCACCATGGGCACCCACTCATTGGGAGCTTTACTGCCCGGCGAGGGGTCCTCAGACCGGGAGAGGTTGAACCCGGCTGGAAGGCAGAAGGAAGGAAATCCACACACAACTATGGTCCTGAAGCGAGGAAAAAAAGAGAACAGGTATGAGGGGAGGGGACCTCCTTTTTATTGGCTAGTAAGGGTGGTCCTGTGGGGTCAAAGGGGGTGGAGCTGACCCATATAGTGCCGACATGAGGATGAGACAGGATATATATATATACTGTATGTATGTATATATATATATATATAT
>NW_017307725.1:144711-151709 GCF_000935625.1 Nanorana parkeri
TATATATATACACTGTATGTATGTATATATATTAGGGAGGCACCGATACCATTTGTTCCAAACCAAGTACAAGTACCCATACTTGTCCAGGTACTCACAGATACCTATTACTGATACATTTTGTTTAGTGTCATGTGACAGTTTTTCTTAAGCAAAGCAGACTCATGATTTCAGGACAGTGATGGAGCGCCATGGCCCAATCGCAGCTGCAACCGCTGCAACCCTGGTAGTTCTCGTGAAAATGCCAAGTATCGGCACTGAAACAAATACTGGTATCTGAAAATCCCTACTTGTTAGGAAAGGCAAAAAAAAAAGGTGTTGCTTTACCAAATTAAATGAATCCTCACTTCTATCATCTATTCATATGCAAGAAAAATTGCTATTTAAAAAGAAATCCGGTTGCACATGATTGATTATTTAAAGTTAACACAGGTCATGAACGTTCTAATCTTTTTGTAAATCAACCCCTTGACTGTGGCTGCTGGTCTGTAGATAAATAGATTAACTGTGTAGCTTTCAGAGAGGGGTTATCCATTACATGACTGGCACATGCTTCCTGTAAAGCATTGCATATTTCTTTATTTGCGGAGAATGGTAATAACAATAACATTCAACAGATTTTTACACACGTAAGACATATCGTTTAAAAAATTCAACAATTCAGTAATTAACCAAAGATGTATTGTAGGACATAAGGGGTAATTTTATTCTGTACCACATTATATATTTTTTGAAGGCTTGTAATACTTTCAAGTAGTCATTGGCGGACATAGAGAGGGCCAGAATCTCCACAGAACATAACAGGTCTGTTTCATCATCCTGTATTAATAGCCCCCGGGAACGTTTCACTCATTTCGACTTCCCTAGAATGACTCCCTGATTTGCAGTCCCCATGCATATTGGATTAGTTCACATCAAACATCAAGAGGAAGATTCAGTGTCTGAGTTAAAAGTATATTAAAAAGAGTCAGAGCTGGTCACAGAGATTGAAAATTAGTCCTCCGTCCCGCCACCTTGTCATATTTGGTACAAATGGAATTTTACATATTTTTGCCAAAGTTACATCCTCCAGGAAAGGCCAGTTAAAGGATAGCAAAGTTATGTATGCATTATATAGCTACACGTTGATTTTCATGTGAATATGTGGCTCTACATATAACACTGAACTACAATTCTCTATTTTGCACAAGTGAACTATCACAGATACCAACAGTTTGGGCAAGGGAAAAAAACAAAGCTGTGTGTGTTTTGAACACTTTCTATAAATTAAAGTAAGGCTATGCATAACTTCCTACACAATAGAAGCTTCCTTAAAGGCATTCATCACAGTCTGCAAAAGATTTGCCATCTCCAATGTGGCTAGTTGCCTCATTCCATTATGTGGAAACCCAGAACTCCCTCCAGGCCAAGCCAGACACTGGCTCACTGAATTACATTCATCCCAGATGCACTGAACAAAAAAAACGATGGCATACTGGACATATTTACCGATATGACACTTTTTTGAACAACATAGACAATATTACTCACATACTCTTACACCTTCCAAATCTTTTTGTGTCTCCCCGGACCCCTCTCCCATCTGATATTGATAATTTATGCTAGCTTGTAGCAAAACCCTGTCTCTAAAGAACCATCCCTACTCTCAAGCCCGGGAAACAGATGGTGTGGAAATACATTTAAAGTGCAGGTGCAAATCACCTGCTATCGCTATTGACTAGTGGGTTCAAAGTATGATACCATATCACAATATAGGAGACCAAGACACACACCAACGTCTGCTATAAGCTAGTCTGATTTATTACGACGGCTTACGTTTTTATAAGATAATATGGAAAGGGAAGAGGGGGAATGTTGTTCAGAACTAACAGCTAGATAATATAGAAGGTCAGTAGAAAGTAGACATGTAAGCCGGCAAAAGATTTGTTTGGGGCTGACAGAAGGCAGTGGGGGGCAGCCATTCTGCTATTGGCTATTTTAAAGTGCAATAGCCAATAGCAAACAGGCTATTGCTCCCCCCACTTCCTTCTGTCAGTCACAGAGGAGCAGACCAGAGAGAGAAAGGCAGTGGGCAGAGCAATTTTTTCTAAGCTGTTGTGTGTTTATTTACATTTTATTTAACCCTTTCGTGAATGAGTAGGTGTACAAGTAACCCTTACTCATTCACAAGGTATGGTGGCATCTGGGTGCCCCCTTTATGAAAGATGCAGATGAGCTCCCCTGCCCACAGACCCCCACAGTCACCGGGTCAGGGTTGTGGGAAACAGACCCTTGTTCCCATTGGCATGGGGACAAGGTGCTTCTCCAGGGGGTCCCCCCTGGAAAAACACCCTCCCAATGCCAAGGGCATGTGGCTGGTATGGTGGAGGGGGGGTTGTCGCTCGTCCCTTTTCCTTTCCTGCCCTGCCGGGCTGCTGCTTGGATTGAGGGTCTGGTATGGGATTTTACAGGGATTCCAATTTTTTTAAACTTTTTTGGCATTGGGGTTCCCCTTTAAAACTCCTACCAGACCTAAAGGGTCTGGTATTAATTGTCGGCAAACTGCGTGCTGTTTTGTTTTTAACATGGGGTCCCCCCTAACATTCCTAAAGGGTCTGGTATGAATTGGGGTGGGGCATGCTACATAGTTACATAGTATTTGAGGTTGAATAAAGACACAGGTCCATCAAGTTCAACCTATTGCGTGTATGTATGTGATTCTGCATGTGTATGCGTGTGTATGGGTCCCTGTGTTAGCTTGTTTTTAATGGTACCTGTACCCCAGTATGTTACGGTCTCTGAGGAAATTTTCCAAATGCTTTTTGAATGATTCAACACTCTCAGCTGATACCACTGCTTGTGTATGGGTCCCTGTGTGATCTTGTTTTTAATGGTACCTGTACCCCAGTATGTTACGGTCTCTGAGGAAATTTTCCAAATGCTTTTTGAAAGATTCAACACTCTCAGCTGATACCACTGCTTGTGGCAGCGAGTTCCAGACCCTAACTGTTCTAATTGAGAAGAAGCCCCTACACCCTTTGTGCTTAAATCTTTTCTCCACCAGTTTTAGGTGGTGGCCTCTATTCTTTGTTATGAATTTCACAGCAAAAAGCTTATTGTTGATGTTGCTATCACCATTGAACATCTTGTACATCAAAATCATGTTCCCCCTCACTTCCAGAATGAACATATTTAAGTTTAGTAACCTTGTCTCATAGCTTTGGTCCTCCATCCCCTTAATTGGTTTAGTTGCCCTTCTCTTGACTCTTTCCAGCTCAAGGACATCCTTTCTGTGGATTGGTAACCAAAACTGGACCGCATACTCCAGATGAGGCCAAACCAGTGATCTATAAAGTGGCAAAATGGTTTCTTTGTCTCTACAGTACATTCCTTTTTTAATACAAGACAGTACTCTGCTAGCTTTGTTTGCAGCGGCCTGGCATTGCAAGCTATTATTCAATCTGTGGTCTACAATGACCCCCAAATATTTTTCCATTTCTAACTTCCCTAGTGGATTACCCATTAATGTGTATTCTTCTTGCCTATTTTTAACCCCAAAGTGCATTACTTTACATTTATCAACATTAAACATCATCTGCCATATAGTTGCCTGTTTTAAAAAAAAATATTATTTCTGTGAACAGTTAAACACTACAGTGTATTCTATGACAGCTGCCAGATTCTTTACATTGGGGATGGAAGTGTCCTCAAAGAAGCAGACACGGTTACAGAATAACACAGATCTCTCAGCTTCTTTCATTTTTTACATTTTGTAACAATAGTGTCACGTTGTTTTAATTTGCGATACAAGTGGAGAATCCAGGGAGTGGTAAAAACTCGGATTCGTTCAGATTCTATATTCCTGTCATTCAGAAATTTGTATGCATCAGAATGTCCGAATTTACAGAAATGCATACAAATTTCAAATCAGAATTAAATTAATTGCACATGTCTAGTAGAACGCTAAATGTAGTAGGACTACATTTCTAGGAAAGAAGGGGTGAAATTGTGTGAAAGTTCAGTCTTTACTTTAAACTAACAGGCAATTCGTTTATATATAAGATGAATAGTCTTGGGCTTTATATGAACATCTAGTGAATTTCTCTTTTTCTTTTTAATAGTCTTGATAATGTGATGTTTGTGACTGTTATCATAAGTTGATGTTACCATATCTTGTCTGCTGTTTACTGGAAATTCACACATTTCATCACTTGTTTCCATATCTTAAGCCCGTTTTTGCAAAGGTTTCATAAAAACAAAGCATATATGTCAAATGGTAAAATAAGTATATGGAAATATGTATTTGCCAAGCCTTATATTATATGCCTTGAAGCCATTTTTAAACACAGATGCCATTTTAAGTACAACTTTCTCTCACACAGACCCAACCAAAATTTTACAACCGAAGAGTGGGAATGCATTAACACTTTATCCCTTAAAAAGGTTCATTAATGTTAGTATTCAGGAAACTTACTACAATGTGAGGACTAGGTGGAATCACATCTAGTCTTGCATCACATCTCTGCAGACATTCCAGACACATGCTAGAGATGTCAGAATTTCATGGTTCCCTCTTCCATAAATAGTGGCATTGCCCCATGATTCAACCATTCTGGACCGAAGTCCATCATCTCATCTCCAAAATTACTGACATTACCCTGCATTTTAATCCTGCTCCATTCATACTACACAACACCACCACAACAACCATAAACCAATGCAAATGTTTGTTAATACCTTATTTGATAAATGCTGCCAAATCCTTGATCCTGCAATACTGGAAAACAGAATACCCCCTGACTTTTTTAGGACTGTTTTTCTCAGATAAACATAATTGCCACCATTGAAGAAATGATCCACATTAGCCACAATAATATGACCCACTTTTTCTTCTATCTGGATGATATGGCGCCTCAATAAATACTCAAATAATAATCATCAAATAATGTATCCAATGACCTAACCTTAACCATCCCTGCTCTCTCACCATGGTGACTGATGAACTGGCAACATTTCTCCATTTTGACAAACAGCTGGTTAAAGCCTAAAGATGGACATGAAAAAAGACTAACAATTGCATATCCCCCTTATGGCTTTCTTCACAGGGGTGTCAGGGTTTACAGCCCCCAGAGACCCCTTTGCCTCCTCTTCCCTACACCTGCCCTCTCCCCAATCTTACCTACACCCTGCTATCCTATCACTCCCTAAATGCCTTCATCCTATCTTATCCCTCTTCCCTCCTTCAATTTACCTATGGCCCTTTTCTCACACACTAAGCCCACCTCTCCACACTACTGGTGGTGCCCCCATTCCCTTCTCTCCCACATTTCCAATACTAAAGCACCCTCCCCCTTTGCTACCTCCTTCATTGCTGAACATTGCCCAGATCTTCCATTGCAGACTTCAGCACATACTCTACATCATCCAGTTTCCCCAATTTGACTCCTTGTAGAGGACCTGGACATAGTACACTGCATGGATTGGGCAACTTTAGCCCCTTTTCACCCTGTAACAGAAGCATTCTTACAAGCAAGAGTCTGTTTGCAACTGCAAAGTCTACTTAAACTTTTCCTGTCAACCTCTGGAAGCCTGGGACTACTGCTTCTACCCTGCTCTATCCCTATGTTACCAATATTGCTAATTTTTGTAGCAGCACTTCAAAGCTATAAAAGTAAAATTGCATGTTCCAGATGTGGTGCCTATGATTAAAATCTCCTTAGGGAGTATGTAGATTTAACTTGTCTTATTTAAATGTCAGATATCTAGGGGTTGATTTACTAAAGGCAAATAGGCTGTTCACTTCACAAGGGATTTTCCACTTTGCAGGGGAAATTTACTCTACTGACTTTTATCACCCAATAATGTACAAGCAAAAATACTGTTTTTTTTCTTAAATGTGATTGGGTATTTTTTTTTTTATTCAGCATATTCACCAAGCTAAGGGGAAATGACCCCCTAGCTTTGTGAAGCTTGGTGAGGCTATTCACCCTCAAAGTGAATAGCCATGTTTGTCTTTAGTAAATAAGCCCCTGTCACTGTGTGTACCACTTTTTTAACTTGTTATAACTCTTCAAATAAATATTATTTGGAAACAAAGTAAGGCTATGAATGAATGTAAGTCGCTGCATGCTGGACTTGCGGTCTTGGATGACTGATCTCATGAATTAAAATTACATTTTATTTTCCAAAACATCATAACACATTCAAAACAATACACTTTTAATGGCTCTAGAGAGGAACAAATTTATTTTCCAAAACATCATAACACATTCAAAACAATACACTTTCAATGGCTCTAGATAGTATAAAACATTTCCAGATATAATAACTGCTCATATGCATTGTGTGCCATTGTTTGCCTATGTTAAGATCATTCATCTAATAGAAAAATTCCACACAGTTTCAGTTCAACAGATTGATTTTTCTGGTGATGGTGGACAAACAGAAACCATTCAAACTTTGCTAAGAGCACAACTTTATGTCTGTTGGTAGCTTTGACATTGGTATCAAAGAGTGAATGTTGCATGCATGCAAATGAGGCCAGCATCAGTAAATTTCAGCCTCATCCTACATTGGGAAAGGGGGATAATATTATACTGCCAGAATAGATTCAAGTCCACATATCAGCAACCGACCGTAGACTAACCCCAACTTTATATGTCCTTTTCTGAAAATACAGTATGTAGCTGGGACGTAACAGCTTTCACCCCAAGCAGGAGTACAATAATGTACCTGATAATGCATCCAGAGCTCAGTGACTGCAACTCAAAGTTCACTGAGCCCCTTGTGAATGATCATAACAACTATATGGCCATATCTGGGGATAGACAAGAGCTGAATCCGGAGTCACTGTGATTACATTTATATATGAGGCCAGATTTCAATCACTAGAGCCTGTAGAGGTTCCCCTCTGCTAGAATCACCTCTTACACATACCATCTGCTTGTGCTAACCTTGTGACAGCTTGTGACAGGCGTACTGTCTCTAATGGTAAATCTCATCCACCTGGTATATATATA
>NW_017307725.1:151796-213465 GCF_000935625.1 Nanorana parkeri
ATGTTCCTCAAATAAGCTCACTCAAATGTTTTATATACATTAGATATCTAAAAGGCAAAGCATACAGCAGCCTGTATATTATATGATAAAACATGCATATAAAGTATGAAAACAATGTTAAATTATTTTTGCATAGGGGGTACACTAGTAAAGGAAGATGAAAACCTGCTGATAACACACATGTCTCTTTTAAAGGGTTAGTATGTAAAATATATATTTTTCATAAATTACACAAAAAAAGGGTTTAGATAACATACATGAAAAATACATACATAATTTGGGCAATGATCCGAACAGAAGATATTTAAACAAAGGTGGAATAACAGGAAGTGATAATTATCAAACTTTGATTGGTTCTACAGTACATAAAAAAACACTCAATCGTTGTTCTAAAAACTTATATGAATGGCAAGCATTCCAATTTTAGTACAAATAAAGGAACTTCTAAGGGCTACAAACATGGCTGTGAAGGTTATTAGTAGCATTATTACCCTGATGCATTTTAAGATAATTTGGAATTCCAGACATTCTTATAATTCTGTCAGGCATGATTTTGTTTCTGAACTTTAGTTAACTGTAACATTGAGAATCAAGTAATTAAAATAAGGCATACAGGTGTTGGCGTCACGCTTTGTGCTACCCATTGAAAAGTAAAAACTTTCCTGTGCCAACCTGACAACTGGTATCCACATTGATAAATGATTGTATGAGTTGTAAGACATTTCCCTTCCATCTTCTCAGGAGAAATCCCATCAGGCATCTTTTAAATAAAAACAATACTTTAAATAACACTTACTGAACCTTGTTCACAGCTGGGAACACTCTGTGTATCAGCAGCTTTCTACATGAAGAAGTGAGATAGTCTACAGTACACTATGGCTACATCAAATTGACAATATATGTTTGTTTTTCTGGTGTGTTTCATAAAACTATACAGTAAAAAGAGTTAAACTATTATTTAAACTATTTTAAACCTATTTTCTATCATTTTTAAAATTACTTTCTCTTAAAATTCTGGTTTGCACTTACCTTATCTAGTAAGGTATTTTACATTTCATACCTTACTTCATACCATTTCCTTTGCTTTTTGTTAAAAATGTTTACATCTGATGGACCCATTCAATGTAAAATTAACAGTTGAATAAGGACTACATCCTTAGTGACTGCCAATAGGCAAATGTTTGGCATATTTTAAGGCGTGACTTAAATGCAATACATAAATAAATACATACATACTTTCATATATACACAAAAATAAATAAATACACAAATAAATATGACCTCTTCTCTATATTTTAGAGGGTTATTCATAAGCTGCCGAAGGCAGCCAAGTGAATAACCGAGCCGAAGTGAACTGAGCCCAACGGTGTTCGGCTATTCACTTCAGCTCAGTACAGCTGATTTCAGCCATACATCGGCTAAAATCAGCCGTACATCGGCTGGCTTCAGCTGGCTTTGGTCAGCCAGACATGCTCTGCATGTTCGGCTGAGCTGAAGTTCAGAAGCCGTTTGACTCAGCCAATCCAACATCTGGATAAGATGAGCTGAAGCTCTGGCAGTTCACTCACTGCCATTCACCCCTACTGGCAACAACTAGGATTTGTGAAAGCTATATTAATTTTTGAAGGCCAGATTCTGAGCAAAATGTATTTGTTAGCATTAGCTGCAGGGGTGTTGCACTCATTTTTGATCCAAGACTAGTTTAGTTTTTATAAAAGTGAATTGTGTCAGGGGTCAGGTGAATAAGTCTCTCTATCATAAAACCACCCACTGCTCTGAATGCCCTTTCTGACAGTCCACTGGCCGCAGGAAAAGCCAGCAGCTTGACTGTGTAATAAGAAAGCTTAGTGGTCTAGCCTGAAAACCCAAAAGTCCATGGGGTCCTCGACTTGAAAGGTGTCCATATCTGCCCTAGACAACAAGTAATTAGGGATCATATGGTTTAGGTGCTACCTGAAGCCAGCAGCCAGGCCTGTATGCTGCAATTTTAAAAATGACCTAAAAGTGCTATTGACGCAGACACCACTACTTCTGCGTTTCCTTTTAATAAGCTGAGGATCGGTGGCATTTTGCCATAAAAGGGGATTCTGCCTGACTCTAAAAAGGAAGCTCAGAGGATTGTCTGCAGCATCTTTTCCAAGTAGTAATTTTTTTGCTCACTCTAGTATGGCAACATGAGATCTGCCCTCTTCCCCCTTGTACCGGGGTTCCAAAATGGTGGCCAACCAGTGGTGGTCCCTCTCCTTTGTTGCCAAATTCTTGGTTCCTTGCGCTTGCACTTCAGCATGAATGAGCCCAATTGCCACAAAGTGCCTAAGGCAGAGGGTTCTTAGTATCATTGTGGACAACCGTATCCTTAACTGTCTCATCCCACCCACATACAACTTCTGAGATGTGCAAGGTACCCCTGGTAGCCTACCCCATTTGGTCCCTCTCCTTACCGCTGGCACCCCAACCCTCCTCCTCATACTCTTAATTTGCCTGCTGCTGCCTTACAGGATTGGAGACAGTTGTGAAAGGATCCTGCTGACCCTGACACACCAGGAACTCTGCCTATTGCCTCTGTTGCTGCCATAAGGTAGCACCTAGGAGAGTGAGAAGGATGAGAAAGGCTTGGTTGGCCACTCCACAACCTTCTCTGCATGCTGTATAGCACACCCACTGCTATAAAGAAAAGGAAGACATGCCCTAACTTTCAAAGGTGCAGTCCAACCAGTGCTTTGTCCTGTGGATGCAGAACCTGCTTGCCATTTGCTAGCTGTGTGTGAAGTACCTCTGTCTCTTCCTTCAAGCCTCCCAACCATGATGTATACAAGGGATTGACTAATTTTACTAGCAGCTATGACTATTGGCAGATTGTGGTTATGGTGCTTCAGTGCACTTAACAATGTAATGATTTGGTGCACTAAACTGCACTTCAAAGGCATGTGGTGATGTACTGCAAACAAAGGGCAGAATTATTTCTAAAAAGGAAATTGTGAAAAACGAAAACTAATAAAACTTTAATTAAAGAGTGCAAAGATGGAGGGCTGCACAAATAAAGGTAGTCCTAAAAAAGGACTGTTGGGTCAATTAACTGTGAACACAGAGATGGGTACACCACTATGTGGGAACCCTAACACCCGGCAATTCACTGTTCTGTATCTTATTCACAAACTAGAACATGGAAAACAGGCGGGGTGGGGTGTACAAAGTATGTAGCCCACCAATGCAATTAACTGTAATGATTTAGCACAATACAACACTTAATAGTACTCTATATCACACAGGTTAGCAGCACTGTATAACAGTAACTATCTCTCCCTGCAAACAGCATGCTGTGAACTGTCCCTTTGCACTCCAAATGTATTCATGCCATAGCCAAGCATTCTAGGGTCACCCTTAGCTAGCCAAACCCCTGCTGCCTACCTGTTAACATAGCCATCCTTATATAACATAGAGTTTTCCTATCTAAAATCTAAACATCTGATCAGCAGTCATTGAACAGAAGTGTCACTTGTAATAAAGAAAAAGAAGAATATTTTATTATGCAGAAAATAATACATTTGGAGAACTAGATATACTGCAACTGGCCAGAAATGTATCTACTCTTTAGACTTTATACACCAACCTGTTGTGGCCTTAGATGCTTTTATTGTTGACACAGGCTTTTTTACCATTTGTCAAGAAAATCTTACTCCATCAATATATATTTAAAAGCATAACGTATCACTGTTACATGAAAGAAGATGAATTGAGAAGTCAGAGGAAAAGTTTTTCTGTAAATAATGTCAGGCTGTGACAAGCAGTTCCTTTGAAGATTTATATATTGTGATTTCCTGGGCTGGAGTAGCCCAGGGCTGAGATTTTTGCTTAACATGACCAATTTCTGTCTAATCCAGTTGATGGTGGGTAAATCTGACAGTTTAAACTGAAAAAGTTGCTGGTTAAATTATATCCGCAGACTGCAGTATGTCTGGCTTGATAGAATACATGTTGATCAAATGCGATCATTCGTTGTTACTGCTTTAGGAATAGTGAAATTTGCAGATTCAGTGTTTGACTGTCACCTTTTTCAAGGACACATTAAAGCTAAAGTTTAACATGTTTATATTTTGCCTTCCCTGGTACCTCATTTTCCCTTTCATCAACATGCTAATTACAATTTTAAATATATCCTATCCATTTTCATTACATACCTTATGTTAGACCCAGTGACATCCTCATTGAGTCTTTGTACAATTTTAAATATATCCTATCCATTGTACACAGATCAAGAATTGTTGGAGGGCTAGCTGGGTGCCATTCAGAACTTACTGAAAACATTGTCGGATTCTGCCTCAGTACTCCTCTCAAGAGTCCTCAGCCCTGATACAAGCAGTGGGTTGGTTCTTGGGAGGGGCTATTTAAATATCAGAATCTCTTGATGGGCAGTGCCATTCTGAATAAGTGGACCCTTCTAGGCAGACTGCATTTTCAGACAGACTGCCTAAGGTAAGGCTTACATGTAATGCTGAGCTTCTATGATTAAAATGACAGAAATCCAATAAATAAAATACATTGGCCAACGACAGTGAGGCTGGGGAGGAAAGCCAAGATGATGCTGGACGTCGTTTGGCCAGAAATGGAGTGGGCTTTATCTGATTTGCTGCATCTTCTGGTGCACACTGTGAAAATCTCACAGTGCGCAGTGTAGACAATTTCAGTACAGGAGAGGGGCCTGCACAACTGTACAAGACTGAAAGGAAGCCTGGAGTTAAGTTTTTAATTTTTTATGCTGCAATGGATGAATGTAAGGCAAATGGTGGGTCTACTTTATTATGTCTTTTTTAACAGTAAGTACAAATTTTAGCCATGATTTATGATTATTTACTTGCATTCTCTTCCTGTCAGAGAAGAGGTGGGAGGCTGTAGAGCTGCCTTATTTTCAGTTATCAGCATTTAGCTTTGGCAGGAGATAGATCAGCCTTCATGGCTCCATATATTGTGACACTGGAATGACATTTCTGCTTTGACAGGGACAACAAAAACAACAAAATAAAAGTGCATACACCTATTCCTTAGACGTAAGGCTGCACTGCTATAACAACTTAAAGCAACTCTGGGATTTTTTTTTAACAGGCCCAAGCCAGTGAACAAATCATAAAACAGCTAAGACTAGAATACTCACGGAGCTCCTGGGATTTGTTTTAATGTATGATTTTGGTTTCATAAATATAAATAAAGGGATGCACCGATACAATTTTTGCAACTACAAGTACTGATACTTGTCCAAGTACTCACAGACACAAGTATTGATACATTTTTGTTTATTGTCATGTGACAGTTTTTCTAAAACAATACAGACTAATGATTTCAGGACAGTGGTGGAGCGCCAGAGTCAGGTCCCAGCTGCAACCGCTGCAACCCTGGTAGTTCTCATGAAAATGCCAAGTATCGGCACTGTTATCTGAAAAGTATCGGTGCATCCCTACCCTGAAGAATTGAATGATAACCAGCATCACTCAACCCAGAAGACTGAGGAGACACTGTAAATTCAACGGGGCATCACCATGGGGCCTTTCATTTACAAGTTATTGATGCAAAGAGAGACAATAATGTCATCATGCAAGCACTGCTCTTTGCATCATCAGGCCTGAAGACATCTAAAAAAGGTAAGCATGAAAAAGCATAAAACATACATGCTGGGGAGAGGGGAAATTTGAGGGGGGGTGCCAAAGCAGGGCGAACGGACTGCCGAAGGCTGGCCTTTCACCCCGCAAATTACAGATGGGCGGAGCCAGCCGTGATCTCATGGCTGGTTCCGCCCAGTTGTAATGACATATCAGCATCCCCAAATGAACTGGGGATGCTGAACTGGCATTAAACAATAACAACTGGGTGAAGCCGGCCGTGATGTCACTACCGGCTCCGCCCAGTTGTTATTCATTGGCCGCAACCTGCTAGAAGACTCTAGCAGGTTCTGGCCAATAAGAAAAAGTTGGGCGAAGCTAGCTGTCACTGCTAGCTCCGCCCAATTGTTTTTTTTATTTTTTATGTAATATTTATTTACATTTTAGAAAAAAAATTGATTTTATAAGTGCTGGGCAGCATTCGGCTATTCACTCAGTGCCGTTCAGGCCCTATGAGAATAGGGGCGTGCGGCAGCGAGTGAGCTGCCGGAACTTGGGCTCAGCTGATCCAAATGTTGGATCGGCTGAGTCGAAGTCCTTCTGCACTTCGGGTCAGCCGAACATGCAGCCGATGTACGGCTGATTTCAGCCGATGCATGTCTGAAATCAGCCGTACTGAGCCAAAGTGAATACCCGAACGTTGTTCGTCTCACTTCACTTCCACTGGGTCATTCACTCGGCTGCCTTTGGCAGCTTTGTGAAAAAACCCCTCAGTAAAAAGGTTGCAAAAATGTATCCAATTTTGTGTTCATAACTAGGGATGGGCTTCGCGTTCGAGTCGAACCTATGTTCGACTCGAACATAGCATGTTCTAATGCTCGCCGGACGCCGAACATTATGGGATGTCCGCGGTCTGTTCGACCGCGGGACATCCCACAATGCACTGCGCCGTCCGAAACGGTAATTGGCTACAGTCTTGCACCTGACCTCAGGTCAGGTGCAAGACTGTGCCAATCAGGTCTCAGTACAAATATAGAGCCATGATTGGGCAAAGTCACGATGACTCTGCCCAAACATGTCTCACAGCTAATTCCCTGCAGCACACTATATAAGGCTGCTGACACCGCGGCCCTATGTAGTGTGTTGTAGGAGATAGAGAGAGAGGGTTCTAGTATAGTTAGTTACAGCAGATTACCTTTTTATGGCCAATTAATTGCATATAAGGCTTCAAAATGGGGACATTTAATTTTCTGAGTTCTACCCCCTATAGACTTGCATTGAGTTCTAAGTTCGAATTAGAACTTTTTCCATGTTCGAAAGTTCGAGTTAGAACCGAACACGGGGGTGTTCGGCTCATCCCTATTCATAACCTGGTTTATAAATTTTCCAATGATATTTTTTTTTGCCCATAGTTCTTAAAGATATGATTTATGAAGTCATTTTATATATATATTGTCGCTAATTTTTTTATCCTTCTGAAATGTACTCTTGGTTTATAGTATGATGCACAAGCATTAATGATTATTTTATCACAGATATTTCCATATTTGTTTTGACTAGCATTTTTTGTGTCCTAAATCTGCTATTATGGTATGCGCACAGACAAAATTGTAGCTAGACTAAAAACCTTTTTTTTTTTTTGCAGCTAGATATTTGGTAATGATTGACTGTTGAATGATAGTTCCGCTGCCTGTCAGCCACATTCCAGGGCAAGAAAGCAGAATAAGTATAATAAGAAACCATTCATTGAAGTCACCTAGTTTTCTGCAAATAACAAATTTGCCATTTTCAGTAAGAGCAACACAATAACGTATGACACATGTGACAAATCTGCATATGTATCTACTAATTATTACATAGTTAATTTATGATAATTACAGATGGTAATGATTTTAAAGTCTGTTTCCCCATTAGTTTTAGCCTGATATAGAGATTGCATGTTAAAAATAGTGTAATAGGAGTGATAAATTGTGGTGTTGCATTTCAAATTACCTTGAAAGTAATAAGAAATAATACATGAATAAATTTAATACATAAATTATGACTTTAAGATGTTGAACTTCTAGAAAATGTCTGCTGCATTGAAAGGGTTGCACAGTAATGGAGGTCACAGGCATCTTAATGTTTAGTTTACCTTTTCCTCTCTGCCCACAAATGTGCACCTTCTTTCCCTTCAATCCAGAAAAACACACTGGGGGAATGTATTAATACTGGAGCAGACAAAATCTGGAGCAGTTTCCCAGGGCTACCAATCAGCATCTTTATTCAGTTTGTTCAGCTAAGATTTGAAAATGAAAGAGAGAAGCTGATTGGATGCCATGCACAGCTGCTCCAGAGTTTATGTCCTCCAGTTTTGATAAATCCCACTGACTATGTGTAGAGCGCCCCCAGAGGCTGGAGGAATGACCTCTACAGGCTGCACTGGGGAAGAGGTGATGTTACCAGAAGAAGGAGGAAATAGGCAGGGAACCTAGAACCTCCAACTGTACATGTCCATGCAAAGGGGACAAGGGAGAGCCGGGATAGGGGGCTTAGTGGAGTATGCAGTGGCAGAGTTGCTAGCTGGCAGAAAGTGTCTGGGGTGATGTGAGGCAGGAAAATTAAAAGTTAGGAGTGCAGGGGAGTGCAGTGTCAAGGGTTCTGGGAGGCAGGCAAGTTCAGAGTCAGGTGTGCAGGGTGTGCATTGGTGGGGATACTGGGTGACAGGGAGATACCAGGTTGTAGGAGGTCAGTGGTACTGAGTTCTACGTGGGCCAAATGCAAAAGCTTGATCAAAAAACAGTATATAGAAGAGTGCAACTACCTAAGATGCTAAATAAATAGAGGAAAAAAATGAATGCTGTGCAGTTTGCTATGACTGGCTGAGTAGTTAGGATAGGAGTGGTAGATGTGTGACTTACAGTTTAGATGTCATCGGTGGGCATCCAAAATCCCTGCAATCACGTGAGGGTGACGTTGATAGTCTGTATACTACCGGTCTGGAGTGTCCAGGGTATCCCCAAAACCGTGTCCTCGGCTGGCCAGGCCGAGCTGCGGCAGCTGGAGCAGGAAAAGAGAACCTTGCCCGGCAGTTGGAATCCGCACTGAAGAGTGTGTATCTGTGCCGTGTACGGCACGAACGCTGGAGGGTCAAGCACACCGTATCAGTCGGTACTTGTGGGTCCAAGGGAGATGTACTGTAGGATGAGACACCCCTGTGGGTTGAAGTAGCGGCTATGCGTTTCGAGGGTAACCCTCTTTGTCAAGCCTTAGAGCGGTGTCAGCCGCGGGAGAAAGAATATCTTTTAAATTTGACAGGGGTGAGGAGTCAAGTCCGAAAGGGTGCCGTGATAAGCTTAGCCGCCAGGAGGCGGACTCACAGTCTCGAGGGCACTCAGAGGTGGATTCGTCAAGAGCTTTCACACTCCGATCTGATTCTGGGGCCAATGTGTGTTTATTATTTATAACTGTATTAACTGTTATCACAGCTTTCTAAGAGTGGGTATTGACATTTGGGCAATCCAAAATGTTCAAAATTAAAACTAATTTCTTTACACTTCAATGTGAAACATGCAGATAAATGAAAAAACTTCCATTCTAATACGAATATGAACAAATTATTTTAATAATAGGTAAAAGAGTTAAAATGTCACATTTATTTTCAGCAATGAATACAAATAAAAAATGAATAAAAAGTTTTTGTTGTTTTTTTTTTATTTTTGTTTTTTGAATAAAATGTTTACTTGGATAAAAAAATATATATTTTTGGTGTTTCTTGTCTAAAAGAAAAATGTAGCCAAAATTTTATTCATTCATTTTATTCAAAAAACAAAAAAACAACAAAAACTTTGTATTCATTTTTTTATCTTAGGTAGTTGCACTCTTCTATATACTGTTTTTCGATCAATATGTTGCACGGTCTCTCCCGTTTTTTTGAAGAGTTTATGCACACCAGCTCCCACATAGCCAACGAGTGAGAGATTCGACCACATCACAGCGGTGCGCTTTCCATATTTTTTGTTCCAGATCAAATGCAAAAGCTGTCTCCTTGTAAGCCTACAGGGTGTCTTCCTTGACTGAGCACCACCTGATCTGGTGCAGATCTGGTACTCGTGCACCAAAACCCCTGCTGGTCTTAAGTAAGTGAAAGGAGGATTTAGCTAGCATCAGGAAGGGGGCCTTTAGAATTAAGATATTTTAAATTATAGTTAGCCTTTAATTCTTGTTGTGGTAATGTGCATTTTACTGCAATGGTAACACAAGGCACTTTAATTAGAATGGCACCCTAATGCACAAGTACAAGATTTGCCAACAGACCCACACTGTAGCACACCACAAAACATATGCCATGAATTGTGGAGTGCTGCAATAAAAATGTTCAGATCTGTTTTCTTTTTTTTTTTGTATGTTGCCACACATTGGAAGCCCATTCTTGATGAAATGGCTGCCAAAATGCAACATAGTTAACTTGCATGGAGCAGCACACCACAACTAAAAGACATAGTGTGAAGGGGGCCTTAATATTTTGATCTGCACTGCTGGCCATGTGCAGTGTGGGCTAAGAGGACTTGGAAGAGGTCTTCCCAAAATGGCATGCAGTATGTGCTTTCTAACTTCCAGCATATTAAGTCATAGCTGCTATACTATAGTACAGGGCTCAAAATTTCAAGTCCTGAGCTACTAGCCAGGCCTTAGGAGTTACTCGCCACCAGTCGCCCCACCTGACCCCTACCGTGCCCCGCCCTTAACTCCGCCAGGTCAGTGGTGTGACACAGAGAACAGAGATCAGTAACAATGCAGAGTGCAGAGGCCAGTGGTGTGATGCAGAGTACAGAGGCCAGCAGTGTAATGCAGAAAAAAGCAATGTATCCTCCATGTCCCAGGTGTCCTGCTTCTCCCGTGCTGTCCTTCCAGCCAGTAGCAGCTCTGCAGTCTTCCTCCCAGCCTATGGCAGCTGAGGTGGGCGGAGGAAGCTGCAGGATCCGGTGTTCTATCGAAAGCTCCAACTCATTGAGATCTCTAACTACCTCTGGTGCTCAGAAACACTGGAGCTCTGTGCAGTGAGCTTTCGATAGAACACCGGAGTAAGGACAGCTACAGTGCGGCACTGATTCTACTCCTTCAACAGCAGCGATCGCCGTGTCAGTTCTCTCTTCTCATCAGCCGCTGCCGCTATAGAGCGGCCGAGGAGCAGCGGTGTATTTAGGTTTCGTGCTGCCCTAGGCAAGATGAAACTTGGCCCCCCCCCCAATCTAAATTTGTTCCACCTCTTCCTGTTCAAGACATTTTGCATAACCTGTCAAGTCACTGGATACAGCTTCTGACAGATTGCGCTATTAGGCATCATTCACACTGCTTAAAGTCGGCCCGTACAGATCCGTGGGACGTGCACGGACGTATCGGGCCGTTCCCGGGAAGGACAGGTGCTGCGTGTGATTTGTACGCAGCAGCCTGTTCTTCTCTATGGGAGGACGCGGCCGTACGCTCAACTGAACTGCACATTTGCACGGGTGCGGATGTCCATACTAATACGCAGACAGGATGGATCCTATCTGCATCCGAGCACAGACACCTGCACCCGCACGGATGTGTATGGGCCAACTCTAAGCAGTGTGAATGAGGCCTTCGTGTTGCAGGGAAGGCAAGGAAGGTCTCAGATGGGCTGTAAAGGACCTCTGGTGGGCTCTGCAGGGTGTCAGGCTGAGACCACCATAGACCCTGCACATTCCAACATAGATCTTGCACTGCCCACCTGAGAATAGTATATGCCTTCTTACCACCATGCCTGAAATCTATCTACCACTGAGCCTTCATGCTGCCACACACACAGTGTCACTAAACCACGTCTGTGGTCTTTGCCACTGTAGTGATGCACCCTTCCATATTCAGCCCATTAAACAAACCGGCACACACACACACACACACACCACTGCCAGTCCACACAGCTTCACAAACCGGCACACCTTTACACACACACACACACACACACACACACACATATATTTGATGAGCGTGAACAGCACTGCCAGTCCGCACAGCTTCACAAAACAACTGTACACACAGCAAGGGGTCCTATTACGGTAGTAACCACCAGAAAACAGAAGGGTTGCAGCACAAAGAGCTTAATTTATTAATCATTTATAGAAGTAGGTTACAATGGCATTTCAGACGTCAGATAATTTTCATTCTGCATGGGCTGTAAACTAATAAAACATGCGTATTGTTTGCTCAACACAGAATAAGAGGAATCTGACAAATATTTCCTCAGATTACAGATTCATTCTGTTGAATGTGGTAGAAGTCCTAGTGGTATGAATAACTTTGATACAAATACCAATACTGTGATTATTAGTGATATGAAGTAAATAACATTCAGCACAGCTTTCCTAGTAGAGCAGTGTTGAGATTGTAACACAGGGTACAGAATGGGGCAATATGGAGGATATCACATGTAGCAAAAAGTACAGAGTTCAGTGATCCAGAGGATATCCGTTACAGCACAATACAGTGAGAGGGGCCATCTGGAGTATGCCACATACAATGCAGTGTACAGAGAGGGATGAATCACAAAATGTCACATACTGCACAGACAGAATAGGCACATTTTTGCTAGTATAATTGTAACCAGAGGGTTCTCTTACTGTAGCACACATTGTGCTTAACTTTGTGATATGAGTGGGTATGGGTGTAGGTATCTTTGTAGCTTCCCAAGGTTTCTCCTTTAATCAGGGCCATTTTTAATATTTATCGGGCCCTCCCCCTACCTTACCTAGCCCCTGCTACACCCCTACCCTACGTGAAGATTGGGAACTTATTGATCAGCACTATGCGATCGCTCAGTTCTTGATCAATAGAGCCGACGTGAGACATGCTGCAGTGTCACACGTCGGCTCTAACTATGGGGATGAGTCTATTTCACTCTTCCCATAATTCTCTTTTCAGGGTAAATATATGGATAATCTGCCACTGACCTCTTCAACTGCACAGAATAAGAATATTAATAAAAATCATAATAATAATAACAATAATAATAATATTGACACCTGAGCATGTCCACTGGAGTCAGTATTGTTATTAACAGGCAGCATTATGCCATGTCCCAGCAGTGTCATACATGCCACATCCATGTCCCTATGGAACATCAACAGACACTCACTATGATGTAAGAGAGGGTGATGGTGACACATTGGCGATGATGGGGATGACATGCCACCCTGAGCCCCTCAGCTGTTGTGATAGCAGCAGTGATGTCATATGACATCATCCAGTTGCAATGTCACATTCCCCTCCTCTGTAACCCCTCCCATGATGAAGGCCCAAACCAGCAGCCCTGAGGACTCACATGAGCAGGGGGTGGCTGAGACTGCATCCATGGAGAGGGGAGGTCGGGACCCCTTGCGGCACTGTGCTGGGAACAATCCGTCCTCCTCAACAGACTGAGTGGGAGGTGACGTCCTGGGCTGCAGAGAGTACAGATGCCTGAAGGGAGGAGATGCTGCTGCCCCCTAGCGGTCAGGATGGAGCAGTGCGGCAGAGGTGGCCAGTGCAGATGCAGCATCAGTACTAGTTTATGGGTGTACAGGGCAGATGCAGGGTGCATTTTCCGATGCAAGCCGCCTGAGCCTTACGCTAGTGCCGGCCCTGTTTGGGCCCCACAACAATGACTGGGCCCAAGGCAGTTGCCCTGCCTTAAAGACAGCCCTGTCTTTGTTTTGGACCTGTTTACAAATTTAGATCGGATCAAAAGGTTCCGTACTTATATCTGCCGCCTGGCCTGATTATATATATAGAGTGCACACTCAGAGAAGAATTCACACTGAGACACGTTCAGGGTAAGGTACTTCTGTTTTTATTCTTCTGCTTTTCATGGTTTTATTTAAGCAGCTGAACGTGTATATTTAAGCGTAGCATTGCAGAAAAGCATTTTAGTTTATATATTCTAGCTTATCATTGGTTAGATCCATTTATGCATAACTTCCTGCCAAGATGTTTACATCTTTCGTCTTGGGTGTTGTCTGAAGAGGAGGCGCCATCTTAGTTCCTATTTCTAGTGCGTACTTCGGATATGATGGGGAGGGGGTGCTTGAGCACCAATTTCTGAGTAAGGTTTTGAGCAAGGTAAACAAGAGCAGAAAGCAAATTAACATATACCGTATTTTGCGGTCCATAAGACGCACCGGACCATAGGACTCAGGGAGGTCCGGCGCGCCTTATGGAGCACTCGACAGACTGTAGCTTCTGTCACAGCTTCTATGACAGAAGCTGTGACAGAAGCTGCAGTTAGTGACCGCTGAGACAGGTGGCGCTGTGATTACAGCGCCACGGTCTCAGTGATCACACAGAGCAGACGAAGAACGTCCGTTCTTCGTCTACTCTATGGTAATCTCGATCGTCGCCGCTGCTCGGTTTTAATACGAGTGATCTCATTAGATCACTCGTATTAAGCGAGCAGTGGCTCCTACTGCTGAACTCGATCGCCGCCGCTGCTGCTTGGCTTTAATACGAGTGATCTCATTAGATCACTTGTATTAAAGCCGAGCAGTGCCTCCTACTACTCGCCCGGCGCCTGAAACTGCATGTCTCGGGCGTCAGGATTCGCTCCATAAGACGCAGGCACATTTCCCCCCTCTTTTTGCGGTGGAAAAAAGTGCGTCTTATGGAGCGAAAAATACGGTATATTACAATTGATCTATTGAGATAGGCATTTTGTCATAATCAGACTTAACCACTTCCATTACATCTTTAATACATCTATGGCATTTGCATGATGGCATCCCAATGCATATGTTTTAGTTTTGATTACTTCCTTTACAGACCCATAACAGAAATACCAACCAGAAATTCTGACTTCACTTAATGCATGTATGCACAGAGTCGGGGACTTTTTCTGTCATAACAGGTGTCCTTTGGTAGGAAAAGCTTGTAAATGTAGGCTTGCCAGTTTTTCCTTTGGTGCATAATAAAAATTCTGGTAACTTCACAAAACAAATAGTCAGTAAATAGTCAGTAAACCTGATAAGAACTAGATGTGATAAGCAAATACTGTATATGCATTCATATTTGACATAGTGTGTAATCATTAGAAATTCAGGTATGAACAATAACTTTGCTGTTGTAATTCTCTCAGCACTATGGTGATAACTTGGTTCCAAAGAAGGGACTTATTGATGGCTTTATTATAGTATCTCCTTGTATAATAAGTAGTTTGGCCCCCGCAGTGTTAAAAAGGCTGGCTCAGTTAGGATTAGCATACTAAAATACACATTATGGTGCATTCAATAACAAAACACGTTTTAAGTTGAATAGGGACTCCTGCTGTGCCTATAAATATATATGCTCATCTTGCTGTATACAAATATCTCTCTGATTTCTTCTCTTCCTGGCATGTAGTCTTTTCTTTAAAAGAATATGCAGTATCTGAACATCTGTGAAAGGAAAATAACTTGATAAAACAAATTCATTTCATAAGCTTAAAATAAATGTTGGAACATGAGAGGCAAAATTAAAAAAGAATAAGAGGTATTGTAGTGACATTGAAAATGACTTTTTGCCTTAGCCCAACTTTTCACATCACTCTGCATTCAGGATATAATGGAACCCCGCTCTGCTGGGTGAAGGACCTCCCTGCCTCAAAGTCTGCTAAAGTCCCTCCTAACATTAGAGAACAAGGAAGATGCTTCCATTTGCATCTTGATAACCAGCAATGGGGCACCAGTGTTGAATGCTTACAAACCCTGGCGGTGCAGAGGCCTACATTGCTAAGCATGTGCCCTTGGTGACTAAGGGAAGCAGTACTAGCACATACCATGGTAACAACTTTAACAGACGAAAAGACTTTAGCATGCACTAGATTCGTTGTGCCCTATGAGTAACTATTAAGCTGGCATCTTTTAGCAGATGACAGGGCTCTTGCATATTGTTTTAGGTTGGGATTCACCACCTTTAGTCTTACTCAGCACTAGGTATGTGGATCTCCAATGAAATGAAAAATGCAGTCAAGTACCTTAACTATTAACAAAAATGTATCTTATTTGTGTATCACTTGGCTGTAGATCCTCAAATCATCTCTGAATTGGTGCTGCCACTGTCCTTCTTTCTGGAGGGTGGCGCTTTTGTTCCCCTTGGCCCCTGTGTGTGTTGTAAAGTAGCCATCAACCCACGCTCACTCCTGTGATGGACTACAATCTCATGTTTAGTTTACTAATTTGTATTGAGATTGTAGTCTATCACGGGAGTGAGCTTGGAGTGGTGGCTACTTTACAGCACACACAGTGACCATGGGGAACAAAATTAGCAACACAAATAAGCTCAGTTTTTCTTAATAGTTAAGGTACTTGAATGCATTTTTAAGATTTAATTCCTGAGTTTGGTGTCACTTTAACTTTCATGTGGCAGAAGAATGTGCAGAGAATATAATTTTCAATATTATAAATAAAGTGAAAGTTACATTAACCACCTTTTTCCCTTAAAGAACAAATCTTGGTGAATGCTATTGTCACCTACCAAATGTGCTTTATAAAGAGGGCAAGTGTTACCAAGTTAAAGTGCGGTGATTTAGCAGCAAATATTTTGATACAATATACAACTATATCTTCAGTGTTTTGCTGTAATGAGCAAATTTGAAAATACATTGAAAGATAGCTAGGTAGATTTCGGTGAAAAATATAAACACCGCATATGTATATAGTGTGTGTGTGTGTGTGTTTTGGTCTGCACTATGGGTTACTGTGTATATAACCACAAGATGGTGATACAGCACAGTGCAGTGCATGCATTATTATTTAAGTTACCAATTCCCAGAAAGGTATTTATATCAGATGTTATTGCTATACATTTTCCAGCATTAGACAAAATGTGCATGCTTCCTAATTATTATGACCTTGCAAGGACCATTTAATACAAGCCATAATTTGGCTTTAAGTGTATTACTGCATCTTCAGTCTTCTAGTAAAAATCTAATAGCCTGTTTAGCAGGTTGCAAATAAATGCCAAGATTTTTCAGTGAGAAAACAAAATATCTTTTGTTACAAAAATTAAATAGGTTTTGCAAAATGTGAAAATTTGTATTATTAAACAAGTTCCCTGCAGTGCATTCAGAAAATGTGAGTAGGTGTTAAATATAAAAAAAACAGTTCATGTTTGAAACAAAAGTAGATTCAAGCACAACATTAACATGAGGGATGGCCCAGAATTGATGCAAGCTCGAAAGAGGATGTAAGAGGTAACTAATCCATAGATGTCAGGTCGCTTGCTCTTTTTTACAGCCAGGTGAGACTCTAACTGAACCACACTGTGCATAAAATGGGCCAAGTCATACAATTGTAACAATTGTGTTGCTTACAATTGAACACATTGATAACAAATAAATATTACAAATAGTCCCCTGAAAATACCACAGACAAATATGTTTCATATTTTAACCCACAATTGTTCTCTTCTAGATGCAACAAGGCTAAGCATCTGTCCAGTTTTGAAAGGGACAGTACAGTTTTTATAACCACTGTCTAGTTATTTACTTGCTGTGCATAGAGTCTGGCTAGTGCCCCACCTCTGCCTCCACCTCTGCCTCCACTCGAAGGATCCAGCTGTAATTTTTACAGCCTGGTCTTGCTTAGTGTTTCAGGAGTGCTGACAATGTGCTGACAATTGCTTCAACAGAGTGGCATTCAGCAGTATTTTTACCCCAACCTTTTTTTTGTTTTGGATAGAGTAAAGAAGGATATGAACCCTGTTACAGTCCGTGAACAGAAGAAAAGGAAGCTGTGCCTCAGTATCATCAGACCATTATTGAATCCAAATTTGTACCATTGCAGCCCCTCCTACTGCTCCTCTCGTAAGGTGCCCATACACTGTGCGATTATCGCACGATAATCGCGGGAAATCCCGCGATCGTACGATAATCGCAAAGTGTATGGAAGGCGTGCAACCGTTTTTACTGTAGGTCGCACGTCTTTTGTCTTAGGAGCATGCTAGAAAACCAGCCGAGAATCGTACGATTTTCGGCTGGTTTTTAGCATGATTGTAAGATCAATGCCGCACGGGCCAGTGTGCGCACGCGCACACTGCCCGTTCAGCATTGCGGTCATCGGAAGCCCGCCCTTCAGGGGGACGGGCTTGCGATGATCGAAAGTATGATCTGCCTGTCCAAGATGGGCAGATTGTACGTTTTTTTAATTACTTTACAACCATCGCAAGACTAAGGTCTTGCAATAGTTGTAAAGGGTATGGCCACCTTTAGTGCATTTCACCCAATCTAGGCTTCATTGCAGAGATTGCTTGGATTGAGTGAAATGTGTTAGAGAAGAGTGGTCATTGGTAGGGGAAAAAGCTGGATTCGATAAAGTTTTTCAAGTTTTGATGACATCGTTGTGTGGATTCCTGTTTCTCTGCTGAAGTTTGTGGGCTCGGTTGAATTCTGTTGACAGCACCCAGATCTGCATTGGTGGGGAAGACAGATGATGGCTTGGAGCAGTGACACTTCTCTTTTCTCCTTTTGTAGATTTCACCTAATTTCCTGCCTGGTAAAACTATTGTCACCATCACAGAAAGTGAGGGAAAATCTCTCAAACAATGCACCTGAAAACAGTAGACCTTACAGGGGGTCTAATCCTTCCCCACTCTATCCAAAATTATGTACAGAATGTGTGGCCAGATTTACACTTTAATACTCAATGACAGCCAACATTTTATTAGACATGTGTGCCGGCACAAAATGTATTTCGTTTCAGATTTTCCGTTATGTTGTTTTTCAGGTTTTGGGTCCGAAAGTCAATTTGGTTCAGAATTCAGATTCATAAGAATTCAAAATTTTCATTAATTTCAGATGTGTTAGATTTTTGTTGCAGCAAAGTGACATTAAAAAAATAAATAATTTTTCTTCTTAACGTGAGGGGTTCCCCCCAATTAATAGTACTGTAGACCCTTTAGGTCTGGTAGGAAATTTTAAAAAACGCCCAAAAAATGTATCAGGGTTCCCCCTAAAATCCCTCACTAGACCCTTGATCCAAGCAGCAGCCTGGCAGAGGAAATTGGGGGGGGGGGGGGCAAGGGTATATCCCCCCCACACCATAACAGACCACATGCCCTGGCCATGGGGAGGGTGCTTTGCCAGAAGGTGACCCCATGGAAAAGCACCTTGTCCCCATATTGATGAGGACAAGGGCCTCTTCCCCACAACCCTGGCCCAGTGATTGTGGGGGGTCTTTGAGCAAGGGGGCTTATCTGCATTTGGGTGCCCCCTTTATGAACAATGCTGCCCCCTTTTGAATAACTAAGGGGTAGTTTTTACCCCTACTCATTCACCAAATGTATGCGTTCCTTGAACATCCGTTCGAGGGGGAATACATCTGCACTAGATGTCAGCGAGTTGTTTGTTTGGAAACCCAGATTCTGGATCCAAGCAAGAAACTGGCAACACTTAGGAGCATAACCACCATGGAAAAGAGTCTGGACTTAACGCACCAGGCTGTCATGGAGGGGGGTCTGGAGGAGGAGGCGGGGGTGCTGAGGAGCAGGATCCCGTGGTGGGAAGCTGGGTCACTGTTAGAAGGCGGGGGAGGGGGAAGAGTGCTAGAGAGGTCAGCCCTGATCTGACTCACCCCAATAAATTTGCCAAGTTGCAAGATGTTGGGAATTGTTTTACCAATATATAAACAGTAAAAAGGTGAGAAAGGAGCAGATAGGCCCAATAAAGGACGATAGAGGGAATTTAGTCACAAATGACAAGGAGAGGGCCGAAGTACTGAACTCTTTCTTCTCCTCAGTATACACTCAGAAGGGAAACGGGTTTGACGCCCCTGATAAAACACCTAGTTTATTTATTTTTTTTAAGTGTCCATTGATGTAATCCACCAGTCAATCACGTCATCCAGGAATGTAGATCCACATCAATCTCAGGGAATGATGGCCCCCGACTCACCAGAAGAAAAAAAAAAAACAAGCCCGCCGACCCATCCGCTCCCGATGAACACTGCTGTAAAATGACAGGTCAGACCTGAATGTCAACAAAGGGACGAAGCAAGTCGCGATGTCTCAGGACTGGTTTCACCGATTTTTGACATACGAGACCAGACCTGTCATGATAATAACATCTCTGTTCCCGAATAGCATTTGCGAGCTCCCGAATGCTATTCGGGTCTGAGAAGCGAAATAGCATTCAAAAACTTGGCTCCTAGAACCGAATATCATTCTGGAGTCCTGAAAAGCATACTGGAACTCCCGAATGCTATTCAGGAACAGAGTTGTTATCGTTACAACATTTTCGGTCCGGAATGTCAACAAATGGGCTGAACAAGGCCCATGATGTCACGATTCGCTCCGCCCCTTTGTTGACATTCAGGTCAGATCGGTCATTTTTTTTTTTTTAAATCAGATAATTTTTATAGATTTTCTTACATATACATAACCATAAGACAGTATACATGCTGCTCTGCAACATCAGAGCGGTAACATTAGAACAAATAACATTAGCCATGCGACCGGGTTAGGAGTACATACACATGTTTCAGGGGTGGGAGGGTGAGGGGGACACATAAAGGGATATAGCTCATATCCAGCACTGGTACATAAAACACTTAGCCCTCGTTCACACCTGAACGTTTTGTAGCGCGTTCTATGCTCGACGAACGCTCTACAAAACGCTCAAAAATATAAATCCCATTGTATTTAATGGTCTCTTTCACACCTTGGCGTATTTCCGCCCGTCCCTAACGCGCTACAAAACGGCCCACACCTGAAAAGGTACATGTACTACTTTGGGCCGTTTTGTTGCGCGTTTCCATTGGGATACAGCCATGTAGCCTTCGGAAACGCGCGTTTGTCGCGCGACAGACGCGCATATGCTATACGCCTAGGTGTGAACGAGACCTTAGAAATAAAAAGACATAAAAATATGGATTTGAATGGTTGCCCGGATTGGGAGATGGGGAGATATGGCTCTCCCTCGCTCCCACCACCGCCATCCAGATATTCCACCGCTTCCGGCCATTAACATCACATCATATCCCATCTACCTTTTCCATGTGGTTTGTGCATGCATGTCCTCTTATTGCTTACTTTCTAAACTATACCGGCCTACCTCGCTGCATTTGTTCAGGACCTCCACCCCGGTTGTAGTTTACAATCTATTATACCCGCCTCCTCCTCCTCCACGTCTCCACCCCCTCCTCCACCACGCTTCCTCCCTTCCGTCCCTGCACCCCACACCCAAACTGATGCAACTAATGGGCATTATCTTGTGACGCCTGCCTGTTCAGCCACCTGTCCCAAATACTGTAGAGTTTTGTGACCTTAGCCCTGTGTTGATATGTGATTTTTTCCAATGTTATGAGGCGATCCAACTCTACCATCCAAGCCCCCGCCGTCGGTGCAGCTGGGGACATCCACTGGAGGGCAATGATTCTCCTTGCTGCAAATAGAGCCCTAGATACAGCCACCTCCGTGTGGACCTCCCAAGTGGAGGTGTCAAACAAACCCAAGAGGCATGCTAATGGAGAGCAGGGGAGTTGGATCATGAAGGTAGAGTTAATATAGCGGACCACTTTAGTCCAGTATCTCTCTAATTTAGGGCAACACCATAGAAGGTGTATAAGGGAACCAAGCTCAATACCACACTTGGGGCATTTAGAATCTGTTCTTACTCCGATTCTAAAGAGGAACTCGGTGGTGCGATATGTTCTATGCAGGATGAAAAGCTGAGTCAGTCTGTGTGAGGTGGACAGATGCACCAACGGAGGCCATGGCACTCTCCCATTCCTCCTCCGTAAAGGCCCCCAGATCTTTCTCTCAGGCCTCTCTACATCGAAGGGGGGTATTTGCTCGAAAAGTGTGAGAGTATGTGGGAGTACAGCAGAGAGACCACGCCTTTGGTAATTGTAGATACAGCAATATGGTCTAGGAGTGGAACCTTGAATATAGGTATAGGACCAGTCTCAGGGTGTGCGGATAAGGCGTGTCATAACTGGAGATACTGAAAAAATTGGGTCTTCTGTAAGTTGAATCTAGATTGAAGCTGCTGAAAGGAGCATAGAGTGCCTGCATCATATATCTGCCCCTGGTCCTTGGGGTTTTGGAGGAGTTCTAGTCTAATGCGAGGGGGCTTACTATTCCAGATAAGGTCTCTAAATAGAGAGTTAATCCTTCTAAAGATTTTTTGTGGGATCCAGCAAGGGGAATTGTGGAGAAAATACAATATTTGGGGCATCCAAATCATCTTAATTAGGTTGGTCCTACCAGCCACTGATAAAGGGAGTTTCTTCCAGACCTTGCATTGTGCGTTTTAACTTATTCAGCAGAGGGACCAGATTGTCTTCTACAAAGTCGTTAGGGTTGGCAGTCATATGAATGCCCAGGTATGTAATGTGGACACAATAGGCAAATGTGATGCGGTAGGTGGAAGAGTGGACCGCATAGGGTCAAGTGGGAGCAGTGCGGATTTGGACCAGTTAACATACAGGCCGGAAAATTGCCCAAACTCCGAGAGCTTGGACACAACAGCTGCGAGAGAGGTCTGGGTGTCTGCCAGAAACAGTAGCATATCGTCTGTATACAGGGCTATTTTGTCCTTACTGCCTCCCCTGACGAATCCCTTAATCTCTGGCGATGAGCGTACCATAGAGGCCAACGGTTTCATGGCTATGGGAAAGAGCAGGGGGGAGAGAGGACACCCCTGTCTGGTGCTCCGCTGTAATTGGAAGGGGGGGGAGAGAGCTCCATTTAGGCGTATCTGTGCCACTGGATCCCTATATAACAAAGCCACCCAGGAAATGAAGCATGGTCCAAAACCAAAGGCGGAAAGCATGGCCCATAGATACGACCACTCTACGCTGTCAAACGCCTTTGCTATGTCCAGCGCAAGGAGAGCCCTGCCATCTGAAAGATCAACAGGGGCCTGCATGTTGAGATAAACCCTGCGAATGTTCATCGCTGTGGACTTGTGTGGCATGAATCCTGTCTGATCTGCATGTATGATGGAGGTAATTACTTTAGACAGCCGCAAAGCCAACACTTTAGCGAGTATTTTGACATCTACTCCTAGGAGCGAGATAGGTCTGTATGCGTCAGGGAGCAGGTGATTCTTCCCCTTCTTCGGTATAAGAATCACCGCTGCCCCGTACATAGAGCGTGGTAACATGCCTGCCACTAAGGCATCATTCAGGGTATCCAGAAGCACAGGGAGCAACACCTTGCCATATTTCTTATAAAGTTCAATGGGCAACCCATCCAGGCCCAGGACCTTACCATTGGGGAAGCTAGAGACCGCAGCCTCCAGCTCATCCAACACCAGCGGGCCTCCAATGCATCCTGTGCTTCTGGGAGCAGGCTCAACAAAGATAAATTGCCGAGGTATGCGTACACCCAGTTTTAGAAAGGTACAAATCCTTGTAGAATTCAGTGAAAATGGACAAAATACCCTCAGAATCCGAGCAAATCTGAACAGTGTGACTTTTCAATGAGGCAACAAAGCATGCCCCCCCCCCTCCGTATTCTACAAAGGTGGGCCAGAAGTTTACCTGTGGACTCCCCCTCCTCCCACCTCATCTGGCTTGAGAAGAATAGTTTGTTCCTGTCTTTCTGCAAAAGCAGATCAGCCAGGAAGGCTTGTTTCATTTCCAGAGCAGCCAGATGAGCGGGGGTGGGGGAGAGCACATATCCAGCCTCAGAGGAGGAAACTTCTCTCAACGCTTCCACTTCCGCCCGTCTGCTATTGGATTTTACTACGTTTATCTGCTTCATGAGCAGACCCCTGGTATATGCCTGTGTTCAGGGATAGAAAAATACGCATTTCCTCCTCTAGCGATGCACCTTCTGGGATCAGCTTCAGCCAATATGGGTTTAGTTTCCCAGGAAGGGATGGAGGCTGTCTACCCGCTCTGGGGCATGATCCGACAAGGATCTGGGCAAAATATCTACCGTAATAATCAAGGGAAGGAACTCTGAGGAGCGCAGGGCATAATCTATCCGGGAGAGGGATCGGGGTGCGGCAGAAAAACAGGTGAAGTGTGTGGTATCCGCATGAAGATTACACCACGCATCCACCAATCCCACCTCGGAGCAAAAGTTGTGGAATCCGGAGCATCTGGGGGTCTGAGCTGTGGTCGGAGAGGGCAACTGATCTTGGGACATGGACATAATATTATTAAAATCTCCCACCGCCAAAATGGGCAGTGGCAGTTTGTTTTTGATGAAAAGCACCAATTCCCTGAGTGCATCGCTAGAGTATGGAGGAGGTATATATATATTAGCAATCACACATTCCAGACCTAATAAGGTACAGTGCAGAAAGATATATCGACCATAGGGGTCTATGCGAGACTGCAAGCAATCAAACACAACACTTTCATGTATCAGGATCGACATCCCTCTAGCATATGACGAGTAACATGAGTGAAATACCACAGGATAGGATTTGCGCCTCAGGAGGCTCACCGTCTCCCCGGTGATGTGGGTCTCCTGAAGGCACACTATGGATGGCCTGTGCGACAAGACAGACGAGAGGACAGCTTGTCTCTTGGTCTTGTCACCCAGGCCACGCACATTCCATGAGAAGACCGCTAGTTTACATATCCACATGTCTGTAGTGGAATATAGGCTGACACACCGCCCACAGTGAGGCAAGCATCCACATCAATAGCAACGTATAGTCCTTGAGCATATACATGTGATAACAGGTAGTCGTCTTAGCACGTTTTCAGGATGTCTCATAACGGTAGGGTGGGAAAACAAAAGCGGCACCAAAATGACTGAGGTAGAAAAACAAAAACAAAGAAGAAAACAAACAGGTAGACAGGGTCCGGATTTTGTCCCCACAAACCCGGGGGGCACCATGGCTTGAAAAACATAGACAACAGATACAAAGGGGGGTCCAAGCGGACCAAAGAGTCTCCACTCAGGAGAAATCCCAGGGGCTAGAGACATCTGAAACTACCTCCGTACCCGGTAGGTAGATAGGGGAGAGGGATGGCACGTCTCCTTTTCTAGCAGCACAAAGACTAGAGAAAAAAAAAAAGAGTGGTGTTGAACACGTAGGCTCCGGCGTTGCTCCGCAGGAGATAGGCACCCCCCCGTGCTCTAAGCAGGCCCACCAACCGGGCAGATCCAAAAGAAATAAAGCAGGACCTCTTGTATAACATCTGCCTGCGAACCGGATCAGGATCCTGGACGAGATGGCGATTTCCGATCCAACCATGCAGAGACAGCATGCGGGGTGTCAAAGAAGACGGTGGCGTTGCCCGCAACTACTCGGAGCTTGGCAGGGTAGAGCATAGCATATGGATACTTCAGTTGCCGTAGGCGACGTTTCACCTCCTGAAACTTTGCCCTGCGTTTCTGGACTTCTTGTGAGAAGTCTGGGAAGAGCATAACCCTGGAGCCGTCGATGAAGAGATCTCCCAGCTCCCTTGCTCTGCACAGGATGGCCTCCTTATCTCTATAATTCAGTATGCGGATCAGCATGGGATGCGGGGGGGCACCTGGCGGTAGTGGACGTGTGGGGACCCTGTGGGCGCGTTCCACCAGGAACATGGGGGAAAGGAATTCTCTCCCAATGGTGTTTAGCAGCCATTTCTCTGCAAATGCTGTGGGGTCTGAACCCTCTTTTTGCTCTGGGATACCAACCGCCCTGACATTGTTACGCCTGAGTCGATTCTCAATGTCCTCAGTTTTCAGGAGACCATCAGAGGAGCGTTGCAGTGCCAGTTTTAGGTCTGCCTGAAGTGGGGTCGTAAGGTCCTCTAGATCCCCCACCCGATGTTCTAGGACTTTGGTCTTCTCCCTGACCTTTTGGAGATCATGGCGGAGGAATGAAATGTCCGCCCTCATGCCATGAACTTGTTCCGTCAGGGATGAGAGGGATGTATTGCACAGCTGGACCGCCGCAAAGACATCCTTAAGAGTGGGGTCAGAGGATATAATGCGGGTCTTAGGAGACTTGGGTATTTTAGATGGAGCTAGAGGGGGACTCACAGGGTCTTCCTCAACATCAGAGGTGGCAGAATCCTCCTCTGCGTGGTGGGTTAGTAGCGCGGAACAACTGTCTTCATCCCCAGCTTTATATAAGCGAGACTGACCTTTTGCAGTACCCCTGGCAAATTTCTCCAGCCTCGAGGCCACTTCCTTAGCGTTATGCTTCTTAGTCTTGCGGGGTGTCTGAGATCGTGCAAGCGCGAGCCATCTTGCAAGCGCGAGCCTGCTTCCAAGGCCGCAGCACCGGTCTTTGTCATTCTGACTTGTGGAGGTTCCGCTGGCAGGCAAAACAGGACTCCCGGGTGAGACCGATATCGTTTGATGTAGTTAGGGGGTGCAGAAACGAGCGGTATAGGAGGATGAACAGGATATTTACAGGATTGAGCGCCGGAGCTCCGTTATGTGCTTCTGCTCGCATGTGCCGCCAAGCCACGCCCCAGATCGGTCATTTTGTGGCAGTTTTTGTAGAGACAAGTCGGTGGATGTGGGTTTTTTTTTCGGTGAGTTGGCGGCTTTTGTTCATTGTGATTGACGTGGATCTACACATCACTGTGTATGATTTTGTTTTTTAATAAAGAAATTGTTAAAAACCTTTGTTGTTTTTTTTTTATAAATTACTTTTTCACAGTGTTGTGTGTTTATTTACATTTTGAATGTTTATTTGGTGAATGAGTATCGCTAACAACTACCCCTTACTCATTCATAAAGGAGGCACCCAGATGCAGATATGCCCTCCTGCCCTCAGACCCCCACAACCACTGGCCCAGGTGCTGTGGGAAAGAGGCCTTTATCCTCATCGACATGGGGACAAGGTGCTCTTTCAGGGGGTCCCTCCCGGCAAAGCACCCTCCCCATGTCCAGGGCATGTGGCTTTGTATGGTGCAGGAGGGGGGCTGCCCACTTGCCCCCTCCCCTTTCCTGCTCTGTCAGTGTCTGGTAAGGGATTTTAGGGGAACCCCATACATTTTTTTTTTTTTTGGCGTTGAGGTTCCCCCAAAAATTCCTACCAGACTTAACAGGTCTGGTATTAATTCGGGAGAGGACTCCATGCTGGGTGTTTTTTTTTTACTTTAAATAAATGTTCATTCTGAATGACAATCGGAAACAAATTTGAATGCATCTGACATTTTAATTATCAAAAATTCAGATTCATTATTTTTTTATTCGGATGCATTCGAATATCTGAATTTTCTGAAACGAATTTGCACATGTCTAAATTGTCTTTTTTTTCTTGGAAAGACAGGGTTAGATATTCAGATTTTGTTGCTGTTTTTGTGGCTGTTGGGGAGATTTCCCATCACTTCTTGTCAGTTACAGCAGAACTCCAGGCATAAATATTCTTAACCCTTGCAGTGGGGCTCATGTTCGACAAAAATAAAATAAAAAGATATATTAATTTGCACCTGGTAGACGACCGGTTGCTAGACCAGTCACTGCAGCCTGTCTCCTCCTCCGCTCCAGCAATTAAATGTCCCTTGGCATACTCTTAGATCACTGGAGCAGAGTGGGAGAGAGGCTGCAGGGACTCATCTAGCAGCCAGAGGGTTCAGAGTTTCACGTGAGTCTATCTTTGTTATTTTCATCCCTAGCACTTAACCCTTGCATTGTGGGGGTAGTCCCCGTAGGTAAGGGATACACATATTTCTGCCCAGAGCTCTTCTTTAATTAAAGTGATTGGAAATATCTCCAGGAAGGACAAAGACAAAAACAGAAATATATTTTACTAGAGTGAGGAAGGCTTAGAACTTCTGTTCATGTTTTTTTGCTACCAATTCCATCCTGTCTCAGTGACTCCATTTCCACTCCCCCATTTCTTGAACGTGCATTGTAGTGACAGAAAGTGATTGAAAATCTCCGCAATGGAGAAGAAATAAAAACCTGACAGACATGTTAACTCTTTCCGCAATGGAGAAGGAATAAAAACCTGACAGACATGTTAACTCTTTCCCACTGTGCAAAAACTAAAAGCACACTATTTTGCTGGAGTTTGGCTTAAACTTCCCCACTGTACTAGATGATTTATGTTTTATTGCTGTGTCTCCATTGGGACATTTTCTCTCACTTCTCTTTTTGTCTGACACCTGTCAAGTAGAAAAGTGGTAAAGGGATTTTCCCTCACTTTCTGTTCTGTCTGTATGAGGAGTAATCTCCCAAATGGGGGCAGAGACAAGTACAGAAGTAACAAACTAACAGAGGTTTTTATTCCTCCCACCCCACTGCAGTCAGGCTTTACATTATAATTAGATTGTTTCCAGAGGAGAGTGTAAAATAAGACAATGCTCTCTTGTTATTGTTTCAGGGTATTCCAGCCAATAACGCAGAACGGAAGCCAAGTATCCAACATTTTCAGCCCAGCAAATACTCTCAGTACCTGTACTCTTTGATTCCAAAATGTTTTATAGGAAATGTTATCCTTTACTCTTCTGTGACACAGTTAATTCCTTCATTATGTATTGTACTGTATCAAATATTTATTTCTTTTATATCCCTCTCAGGGAAAATGAGCAACGTTACAATCTGGATAGACGTTTTTATCCTATCCCTACGTAAACCACTGCAAACTGTCTTTATTACATTAAAAATGCATTTAATATGTTCTGGCTGTGTTATAATGAAGCCTTAGGCTTACCAGAGATACACTTTAATAAGTAATAACTACTGTCAAAGGAGACTTAAGTTTTCTTTAATCAGGCAGTTTAGGGGTAAACTAAAAAGAGCCCTTAATTAGTAATTATAAGAATCAACTCTTGTTACTAGCATGAAAAGCTTTTCGGGTATTTGTATTAATATTTTGATCTTCTGCACTGATAGAACAATTTTGTAATTATCCATCTCAAGACACATTACCAGAATACTATGTAGTACAATTTTATTAATAAAATCAAATATTTACATTTTAGTAAACTTCACCAATGTAACGGTTATTTTAGCACTATGTATAGCAACATGGAAGAAGACCACGATTATTACTCCTATCATTAACTGTAGCTAGATGTTAGGGTTCAATGTTGGATTGCTCATAACAGTAATCCTTACCTAGTGACTTAAGGGCCGTAGAGAGTTGTAACACCAACAAGTATCCCCATTTATCGATTGCTGCTTGTTCTAGTGGCAACAAAAAAGTGTTGGATTTGGAAATTAATTTTTGGTTTCAGTGACAATGGTTGTCAGGACAAACGGAAAGGACAAACCTAACACAGACAACAATAAAAAACCTGACAAGAGTTCTAATCTTTCCATACTCTATAGAAAATAAAGACATAATTAGCTAAATATTACTTTAACCATTTGCTGAATTTTTTGGCTAGAAAAACAGCTTCAGACATCCAAACATTTATATACTGTATTTTCTGAAAACTGAGACCCTGTAGAAAAAATAAATGCTGGTTGCAATTCTTTTTTGTCGCACGGTATTTGTGTTAATGTTTATCAAACCAGTATTTTTAGAATAAAATACACTAAAATGAAATTTAGTGCACAGAAACAGAATATAATACCCAAAATGTTGAGTGACTGGAACTCTTAGATCCATATATAGATTGCTTTGAATCCGTTACCGCTAAATAAAGTGAAACTATTGGCTGATACTGTTGTCTCCCATTTCTCTCAATTTGTGAATCTTTTATTGGCCATAGAGAAGTATTGTCATGTACCAGATTATTTACTACCAGGGTGAAACAGGTGAAACAGTGACTACTCTACTCTACTAGCTGCATGACTACCAACCTTGGCTTAAGATCAAGTAAGAAAGTTTTTTCCAGGAAGATTTGTGAGACACTTATTACAGTTCGGAAAGTTTGGAAATGATATAAGCTTGCAACTAGTACTTCCCTCTTCTCTGCTAACCTAAGGGCTTGTTCACGCCATGTCCAGACCAGATCTGGATGTGTTTCTGCAAAAGCAGTGCATTGCATTTTTGACATGTTCTGGTGCATTTGTTTTTTGGGTTTTCTTTGCTTAAAATAGGCTTTCAGGTGCAGTCCACTGCATTCCAGTGTGTTTGCATGCATTTTGGTGCGTTCCAGACCAGAAAAAATAGTGCATGCATCATTTTTTTCCAGCACCAGAATAAACTGCACTGGTGTGAACAGAGCCCAAAAATACCATAGGAATACATTGGGATGTATTTCAGGTGTGGGAAAAAAAATGTTCTGGTCTGGATCTGGTCCAGATATGGTGTGACCAAACCCTAAATGTAAGAGTTGGCAGGCTTAAACTATAAGGAGCAGTTATATAGTATTATCTACATAGTAACATCTCTAAGACACTTTTTAAAAGATACAAACATGTGTTTCTACAATATAAATTCTACCACTAGTGGCAAAATCTAGTCTAGCCTAAAGATAAAAATCCCTACCTATATTCAATTGTTCAAGTAAATATTGCAAAAGGTAGTAGTGGCAGAAAAACTGCTTTCACAATCAGTGGTTCTAGAGGGGTACAGAAGAACCCAGAGAACCTGGACCAACACTTCACATTATCTGATTTGGACCCTGGTGATGGTGATATTAATGATGTGGCAGGCAAGGATAGAGAGGAGAAGTAGACATCAAAGGATAGTGATTTTAATTACAGGTCAATCAACTACATGGATGACTGCTGCTGTGGTTCATGGTCAAACACCACCCAAGAAAATGGCTTTTATTCTCCCAGTAAAATGGGGGTGATTTCATTACAGTTTCCAATTACACCTTAGAGAAGATTGGCTAAGGCATGAGAACAGAAAACAAAATCAGTTAGTAAACCAATTTAAGAAATACATTCTTTATAGATCCTGCTTAAATTGCTGAATGTTCAGTGGGCATGGATGGCAAGCTCCCTGCTCCATGATGCTCACTTGTATAGGGTGATAACAATGTGTATTGAAGGGGAAGCCCAAACTGGCTTCCTGAACATGTGACTGCTGCATTCTTTTTTTGACAGCAAAAAGAAGCATACAAATCCTATAGATCGAATGACGAAACTTAAGATAATGGTTATCAAGTCAACTTCAATAGGTTGGAAACTGAGTTGAAAGAAAAAATGAGAACCATAATTTCATCTTTCTACTCCAAAACCCACTGAAGAGAAGAGAATAACTGTGAAATAATCATCAGTCATTTTTTTTCATCTTTATTTAATCAATGCCTCATTTGATTCTTGTTTGACGGTAGAGTGTAATGTAGTTGCCTATCTGGCTAAGAAAAGGTTAAGAGCCCATCACTACAATTAGAAAATACAGACAAAACAGCTGAGGCATTTCTATATTTGTTCTTTTTTCTCTGCATACAGAATGCACTTTTCATGTTCCTTCACCTGAGGGTTTACACAGAAGGCTCTTTCAATTAAGAGGCGTCACACAGGTAATAATTGTACTGCTTTCTTTAGCAAGACTTCTTTTGTAGGATTGTTAGCGGTGATGCATTGTTGAGTATCCTGCAGCTTTTACTAAATCCTTTTATATATTTTCTACTGTCTATTTTGCTCTAATTTTATTTTGCCTGTATATCCTGCTTTAGAATCATGAATCAGGTCCTTTCTAAAGCATTTCGAGAGCATTTAACAGATCAGAAGGGACTTGTCACAGAGAAGATACACATAGTGTCCCCACAGGTACAATTCTAAAGGCTTTTTTGATTTTAATCTAGGGCTCTGTTATTTCTTCCTTAGGGTATTTGAGAGGGAAAAGCTCTGTATGTGAGTTTTAAACTCAATGGTCATGCTTATAAATGAGAAAGTAAAAAGTTCTTTACAGATAACTTTTCTGTATTTACGTCATTAACCAGCATATGAAATATACACTACTGGATACTACAAGGTGATTGAAATATATTAAAGCTGAACACTAGGCACAAACATTTTAATTAAATATATTCCTCAAAAGCCACAAAGGATATAAAATGCACTTTGTGTGAACCAAATGACTTTGCAAGCACAGATGATACCTGGTAAAATTAGCAGTGACATCGTTACTGGGCTGCACATAGCCTGTGCAGAGAACATGGCTGTGTGTGGTGCCCAGTAGGTCAAAAAACAAGAGGAAGGGGGTTGGTAAAAAAACAGTCACCCTGCACAAGTACAGAGAGCAGCAGTGACCAGTCTTTATTACAGGGAGCTCCATGACTGAGGTAGCATAGATGTCCCCCTTCTTTCACCTAATAAGAGCCACCAAGACCACCCACCACTCCTCCCTGTAAGGAATAAACAGAGCACACTCCAAAATGGCATAAAATGGCCTTAGCAGCCTTTTATTAAATAATTTGATATAAAACATAACTATATATAAACAATTTCAACATCCATCAGAATTACATAAACAAGGTTGCAGGTCTTTGAAGGCCACACCTTTTCATGATCCGTTCCCTGCGGCAGTACTACAACATGTTAGGCCCCCAGCCGCAACGCACCGCCTCGGGGACAACCACCAACTGACCGCATACACTCCAAATATCCAATAGTGTTCACCATCTTATACCATCAATAGAGGACCCATACCAAGACAGGTCCCCAAACCTTAACCACCAGCATTTATTATTTGATGGCTTCCAAAGACCCCAACCGCATAACTACCCAGAGCCTAACCACATAAATTGGGCGGGCGGGAGGGAAGTTCACTCCTCGTCAGACAATCTCCAACTGCTGAAGAAGGCCCTCCTACTCAGACCACTGTTCAAGATCCACCTAACCTTTTGACGTGTCAAAACAGGTAAGTGACCCTTGTCTAAAACCTGCACCCTCGTTAACCCTTTTGTAGCTCGTCTCCCCTATGTCCTCTGGTTATTTTTGATTTCTTTTTTTCACTTTGGGCCTTCCTGGACAAAGGCAAAGTGACAGATCTGGAAATAATACACAAAGCACACCATTCCAGCAACAAAACACATGGATCCTTTTTAGATTTTTTTTTAGTCCAAAATTCAGCTTCAACATTGCAAAGTGACAAAGTAAGCTTACAATAAGAATTGATCTGAGCATTAAAAATACACATAAACTATCTACATAAAATTTCAGAACTAGGAATGAGATTCAGGTATTTTATTAGCAAGACTTTTAAATTATTTAGCACCCAGCAATAAACATATATTCAGACATATTTTTCTCTAAAAGCACAAAGAAGGTTATTTATATAAATAGAAATAGTAGCATTCCATAAAAGCTACATACAACGTTCAAACCAATGCATCGCTAATCATTAGTGAACAATATATTCCATGTGCCTCTGACTACTAATATCAACAATTATAAACGTTTTTGTTCTCCTTTTTCACATGTATACTTATGGCCAGCAGTGAAAGGATTACAGGACACTGCATTAGTCTAATAGCAGATAGAATTACATCAAATTGCACTTGTAAACAGGATCATATGTAGCAAGGGTTATCCCAGAGCAAGTTACTAAAAGAAAGCACTCCAACTAGAATGTATTCAATCTAAGGTAAAAGCATCTAGGATTCAAAATTGTCCCATCACAATATGCTAGCCAGACAGACAGACCCTCAATACCAAGCACCTTTCAGAAGAGTGCTTCTCACTCCTCTTCGTCAGTTAATCCTGCTATAGCCTCACAAACTGGAAATCAGGAGTCAGAGGGGCCTTGGCAAGGCTGTGTGGCCTCCATATATTTTGCAGAAGTTGTGCAAATAAAACCTCTGTTTTAACCCTAATAGTTAGACAGTCTAAATTGTTTTCTTTTTTTGCAGGCTTGCTAGGGAGTGTGCTGGGAAATGTTTGCGTTTGTAGAGGAATTATTTGTTTGCATGATCACTGTCTTGCTACAGGAGGATGATCATAGTCATGCACAAGCATTCCTCCTTTCAGATACTGATGGGGATATCATCCTTCACAAGAGGGTGTCTCTTCTGAAGCTACTGCAGCAGAGGATCAAAATGTCCCCAAATTGACCCTATGGTCAACATATTAATACCGGACTGGAAAGACATCTGGCTTTGCAGCTGCTCCCCTTCCAGCTTGTGGAATCAGCCCATTTCACAAGTTCATGCCCTGTGCTACACCACAGTGGCAGGTACCCAGCCATGATTATTTTGCTAAGAAGTCTATCCCTGCTCTCCAGCAGTATGTGGAATGTAATGTGTCTGTGTCCTTGTACCATGCTGTCAGCAGCTGGGTACATATGGCCACTGACAAGTGGTCCTGTAAGATTGGGCAGAAACAATACATATCCTTCATGGCACATTGGATCGATTATCTGGTAGCTTGGTAACAATCCAAGCCCAGGCCAAGAAGTGGTTGACCACACACCATCTTTATCCAGGTTATGTGTTATGTGACAATATTTGGTCAATTACATCACCCAGGGTTCTGGTTGGTTTGTTGACATACAGCAGAAGGCCAATGATATGTCTTTTGCGATGGGAGTAGCCGTGGGACAGCATCATTGTACAGTGGATTGCCATGGCGGAGGCTCAGTATCATTAGGTGGTGGGTTCTCATTATTGACATGGATCTACATCACTGAACGGCATGATTGATGTTGAATTTACTTCAGTGTTCATTGTTTTTGTAATGTAGGTGTGGGTATTTAATTTTTTTTTTAACTTTTATGTGGGGAATGAGTAACAAGATATGCTATGTGTTCTGTGCTCATTCGGCCAGGGGAGTGGGGGGAGATACCTGGAGGCTCCCTTAAAGGGACCACTAAATTCCAACAAATTCCTCCCTGCAAAGCCCCATATTTCTTTTCCGGGAGAGGATGTGGTGATGAGGTCCTTAACCCATTCAGGTGCCTTTCTAGGGGGAAAAAAGGCTTTGCTGCAACCCCTTGCAAAGTACTCTCCCAATGTTAAAGGCATGTGGCCTGGTAAAGTTCAGACAGGGCTTCATGCTTACTACTTCTCTTTCCTGACCACCGAGACTCAATGCCCAAATAAGGGTCTGGTGTGAATTTTGAGTCCCACACTGTTTTGTTTTTTGGTAGAGAGACTGAACATGTATGTCTGGATGTCCTTTATCAAGACAAGCAACCTGGGTGGCCAGGAAATGAAGAGTAGCAAATGTGTGCCCCTTCCCTCTCCTAATCCAGAGAAGGCCACATGCCTTTAACATTGGAAGAGTACCTCCCAAGCAGGGGACTAAAAGGACCTCATCCCCACATCCTGCCCCCCAAAAGGATGTGGATTTTTTATTAGGGAAGACTTTTCAGAATCTGGAAACCCACTTTAGAATAAGGGAGCCCCCAGATATCCACCCTCCCCCCAGGGGAATGAGTGCTGGGTTTCAAGCACCCCTTGTCAATCACAAGAAAAGTTAAAAGCAGATAAAAACACAAAATGTTTCAAAGTCCTTTATCTCACAAAAATAATATAAATAAATAAACAATGCCCGCCCCCCCTGCCCCCCTATGTAAACCCAATGTCAATCACATTGTCCAGCTTTGATCCATTTCAATCATGACCACCTGCCAGTCAACAATCTTGACTGCCGCCATTAAGACCTGATGTTGCTCCTATCACATGATAGACTGCTGGCCAGCTGCTGTATGCCAAAAAAGCAACTGGTGTTACTGGGTGATGCCATCAACCAAATATGGGCATAACCATATTCGGTCAATGAGGTCATCCAGGATCCCAGGCTGGTGTGTTTACAAACATAAGCTGGCGGGATCTGTCATTTAGCAGTAATAGTATAAAGAAACATCAGCCAGGGTTTGGATCAGTGAACTAGCCAAATATAGCTAGTTTGTTCAGCCATTCATTGACATTCGAACAGGCTGGGTTAGGGTCGATTGTATGTTTACTTTGAACCTGAAACCCATCCCTTGTCAAAAGTGGGCTCTCCTAATGCAGCAAAGCACAACCTCTGTGTAGCAATGCAACACAGAAAGCAAAGCCTACATATGTAATGAGCAAATGTGAATGCCTATATATATATATATATACACACACACACACGTCTATGTAAATAGACGTGCATTTTTGTTTAAAAATAGACATTGATCACATTATTTATTTGATTTGGTTTACATGAGAAGAATATTCATTCTGTTAAACTTTGTGCATTGTATTATATGCCAAGCAAGCACCAGTATCTAGATAAGGACCAATGCAGCCTAAAAAATACTTCTCTGGTAAAACATGCACATTCACTTCTGAAAATGATTAAGGAATGGAATGGAACAGCTGTTGGAAACCCTATGGCTGGAGCTAGATATGACGGACACTAGCCGTAAACTTCTCGTGGGTATTTGCTATAAACCTCCAAATATAGGGGAAGAGGGAGAAGTCAATCTTCACTCACAGATAGGAATAGCTGGAAGAGAGGGCAATGTAGTCTTGATGGGTGACTTCAATTACCCAGACATCAATTGGGCCAATGGAACTTCGGGTTCGGCAAAGGCGGGGCGATTTCTAAACATGTTGCGCGACAATTTCATGGACCAGATGGTGGAGACTCCTACCAGAAAAAATGCCATCTTAGATCTAATTGTCACTAATAATGCAGAGTTAATCGAGGATATTGGAGGAACTCACTGCCACAGACAGTGATTTCAGCAAAGAATGTGGAATTGTTCAAGAAACTTTTGGACGATTTCTTAAGGGACCGTAATATACAGGGGTACAGGTACTCCTAGAATGAGATCCTAATAGGTTGGACTCGATGGACTAATGTCTTTATTCAACCTCAAATACTATATATCAAAACTTAAACAGTAAATTTCATACAGACAAAATAACAGTGGAAATATGAGTGATCTAATGAAAACCTTAATTGAGTTATACTTCTGTTAACACATTGTGTTTCTGCTTTGATTGCAATGACATTAATGCATCTCTGGATACTCATCTGTGACCATATTTCTCAGCTTATGGATGTAGAACCTGCCACATTTTCAGCACAGGTTGCACATATATCAGATTCTACTAAGTATGAGCACCTGCTCTCTGAGGACTCTTGACTGCATTGTACACATGTGCTCTCTATAAATACTTCAGAATTACACATTAATGTCAGAAAGCAAGTTTTAGAGCAGTTAACACATTGTGGCCATCATATATATTGTATGGCATATTTTTTTTTTATATTATACATTTTTATTAAGAAAAGAGCACAATACAGAAAATACATGACAGTGAATAATGCATGGATGACACTCTCCAGGAAAGCACCATACTGTACATAGAAACAGTAACAAGAAAATATTGTAAATAAGAAGCAAAAAAAAAAAAAAAAAACAGAAACAAAACAATAGGATTGTAAAAACAAAAAAGATAGTTTAAACAGAAGATACAGAAAACAAACTGGTAGAACCAGGAGTTGGGTTGAAGCCAGCGAACCTGTACAGGGAAATGACCAGTGAGAGCAACGAGGGCCATGGAACCTGTACCACGGACTGCTCCGCTTGGCTCCCTACACCCCCCCCCAGTGTCCCCAATGGAACTATCCCATCCACTGATCCAAGATGGAACAGAGAGTGTCCAGGCAAGTCAGGGAGAGAAACAGGTGAGAGGAAAGCATAGAAAGAAAGAAAAGGAAAAAGGGTTAGAGAGAAAAAAGACAGAGAAAAAAAAGACAAACAAAAGAAAGCTAGGATCAGCTATGCATAGTAAATCTGGCAAGAAGAACATGAAAAAATACAGAGAAAAAAGGAGTTGGCAATGCCCAGAGGACCACCAGCACCTACAACTCTAAGAACTGTGAAGAGTGGATAGACACCTCTACTCCCATCAATCAGAGTTGCCACCATATTGGGGATTATGCGAGAGAGAAGCCAGGAAGACCATATTGCAGATCATTTACCATATCGATCATACAATTGGGCCGTAAGCTTCGCCAAATGCATCAATCAATTCAGTTCCATCGCCCACTCCTCAAAGGTTGGGACGACATCCATTTACAGTGACTCAGGATTACAGCCTTAGTCGCAATCAAGAAAAAAAATGCAGAAGGTCCTTTTTAATGGGCTCATAGGAGCCCAATATAATGGAAAGCAAAGCGCGCTTGAGGTGACAGAGGAGGTTACCCTCTGATAAACATCAAAGTCCATGGTCCAGAAAGGAATCAACTTGGGGCATTCCAACCAAATATGAGCCATTGTGCCAGTCGCAAAACTACAGCGCCAGCAGATAGCGGAACAACGTGGACAAATTTTATGAAGCACATAGGTGCAACGGTACCATCTTGTAAGAATTGTAAAGTTCCTCTCCTGTGACAAACAAGCTATGGTGGCTTTATGGGAAAGGGTGCGAGCCTTAGTTTTATCATCCGCAGTAAGGGAGCAACCCAGGTCCCTCTCCCAAGCAACCAAAAAGGGGAGAAAACCAGGATGGCAGAGGGACAACAGCAACTGATATAAAAGAGAAACAAGGTGGTTGTTGGTTGTAGATCTCTGGGTACAAAGAGAATCAAAGTGGGATAAGTCTCGATGAAGATCCGACTCTTTCTGCAGGCAAAGATAAAAGTCCAGCAGTTTATAATACAGGAGCCCTTGCCAGGCCCATTACTTACTCCCTTTACACTGACCCTTACGGTAGGCCCTTAGCCCCTTGACGAAAATCTTGTCCCACAGGACCCTGGTAGAATCCGATTGAAGCTTAGTTGATATGGCACCTCGTACAGGTAGTGACAATGTAGCCTATACATTTTCTGCTCTCATTCCGTGGCATGCCAAACGCAGTTTTTCTTTCTTTCTCTTTCTTTCTCTTTCTCTCTCTTTCCCTTTCTGTTAAGGATGTTCACTTTTGTTGACCATTAAGTGTTGTGGTTTGGATTATTTGATTGCATTATTACTGTTAACATAGATGTATAATAAGGTTGGTGAGGTCTGCCGCATATCTGATCCCCTATCTACATGACCAGACTGTTCTTGATCGGAAGAAACTTTGGGACATGTAAAACCCTTAATGTTCTGTTTTGGCACCTCCTACATTGTCTTATTCTTTCGCATCGTGTAATGTATCCTTTGAAACTTCAATAAATAATACATGCTAAAAAAAAATACAGGAGCCATCCTCCAGGAGGGCAACGCTCATTCCCAAGCACAGCAGCTAAAGTCTACAGAAGTAAGTACAGTATGGCATATATGTTTATTTTTTTAAATTGCTTTGTGGCTCTTCTCACCATTATCTAGCCATATAAATTATTATTTCCTGTTTTAGGTCGTGTTTGAATGCATACTGAGTTCTGCAGCAAAAAAATAAAAAGACATATGGGCAAATTAGCATGTGATTGAGTTACAGAGGTATAGTAGACAGTTACCAGCAACATTATAAGTATTACTCTGTATTTTGTGAAATAAATTGTTTATCATTCACAAGCAACATAATTTATAATACAAATCTATTAAAATGTAAACCCTAATTGTATGACATTTCATTTGTTAGAGAATTGTGAATAAAAAAAAATGCTATTGCCTTTATAAAATACTTGTTTTTCCCTTGTTTATATCTAAGCACTGCTGATCATCACTTTGCAGATACTTCCTGTTTGCATGTACTCTGGCAATGGCTATATGATATTTCTCAGAGTTGATTTCTTTATGGTGACAACAAAGTACCATACCTATGTAATGTGTGTTGAAATCACTTGTAGTCTCCTAATCTCCATTGGAAGACTATGTGACAGGGTCACAACAAAGAAGCACAACTGGTAGGCATGGACAGAAAAGAGCTATACTTACAGAGAAATCCCTCATCACAGTTTGTTATGATGACCATTGTCACCAAGGGAGGAAAATTCCCAGCTTTGCCAATTGTCACAAAAACAAGGACAATTGCCACAATCATAAAAAGTGAGAATGGATCTCCCCAAAGCAGACAGCAAATAAAACCTCACAGAAGATGTTATCCTTCCTCAGGCCATTCAAAACTAGGAAAACAGTGTTGACTGGAGTTCGACTTTATTGACGGAGGTAGTTTAGAATTGGTAATGTGTTTCATTTCAATAGTGGGAAGACTGACTGCATCTAGGTAATCCCAGCCACTCACAGTTCTTCTTTTTCACAGAATTTCACAACTTGGTCAAACGTTTACAATGGGATTTTTGACAAATAACACAAAATATTAACAAAATATGACAATGGTTATAACAATACACATGTATTTTAGTTATATGTGGTGCTGTTCTTTTATTATGGTGTCTTGTTTATGTTGTCTTTACTACGAATCTTTCTCAACCAGGGAGCTGTGGTACTTTGGGGTGCTTCTGGCTTACTCAGGGATGCCTTTAGATTTTTGCAGTGTCATGCATTACCATGGTCCAGGCTGGCTGACTGTCAGCACCATGGAAATGAATTATCTAATCAGGAAGGGAAGGATCCATTCAGAAAAGACAGAAGTTTGCCTCCATCCGTGCCTTTTTCACCTCCCACCCTCTGCCATGCTGGTGCAGCTGTGGCTGCTGATCTGATGGTAGGACTCAGATGACTCAGATGTGACAGGAGAACTTTGATGTGAAGGGGGAGACTCTGATGTGAAAGTGGGGCTTAAGTAAAAGGGTCTTCTAATGTAAGTGGGGGGGCTTCTAAAGTGAAGATCGCTCCTGATGTGATAGTTGGCCTTGTGATGTGAAAGGGGGGCTTTGATGTGAAAGATGTGGACTCCAATTTGAATGGAGGAGGCTCTGATATGAAGGGAGCCTCTGATGTGAAGCGGGGCTTCTGAAGTAAAGGGGGGCTTCTAGTGTGAGAGAAGTGGGACCTCCTTAAAAGGGAGCTCATTTTTAAAAGGGGAACCCTACTTTTTTGTGTTTTTGCATGAGGTCTCTGCTTAAAATCCATACAAGACCCCTATTTCAGAATAGGCTATGGCATTGATTTTAGAGGGCCCACATGTAATTTTTATTCAAATAAGTAATATTGTGATTGTTTAATTGAAGTTGCTTTTTTTTCAGAACTTTGCTCAGTTTAATTAATGCAGCTCTAGAGCTGCCCATATAGGATGCGCCTTGCAATACAAGCATTAAAGAAACTCTTTAAAAATGAAATGGCTTGTTTTTAAATGGTCATCTGCAGTGCCAGCACATCCTCCATAGAGAGAACTATGATGTATCATAGATGGGACACAGCCCACATTCATAATCCAAAGCCAAAAAAAACACGGACACCTTCCGTGTCCTTGAATTTTCTTTTGTGTTTGTTTATGGTTGTGGCATGCTTATCCCTAGAGACTTCTTTTCTTGTGTGCAAAATCTTCCAAGGCTTTTTTCTTTGTGGAAAAATTGTCCAAGCAATAGAAAGATGTTGGCAGTGGAAATAAGCATAATTTGCAGGTTCTCTTAATTCTGTGCCCTCCACATAAGCTAATGGATTTTGCTTTTCTTTGTGCAAAAGCAAAGTAAACTAAAGTTATTAAAAGGATAACTGCACCTTTAACCATTACACAATAGAGTATTAAACCAGTCCCTTAAGCAGAACAACTGTAATGTGATTTTATTCAATTTTTTTCTGTTTTGAAGTTCTGAAGTACATCTGTTTACCTGCATGTAGTAGAAATAATTTCTGCAAAAGTAAACTGCCTGTATCTGTAATAAGGATACAGGACTGCTGTCTTATGTTCATAAAGGATGCATTTCTATAGATGCCCCTAGGCCCCTCTGCTGTGGTATAGCCCTCTGCTTGACAAATGTCATGAGCCTGCCCTCCGATCTGCCCTCCATCTTGACTGTGAATTAACATTGGTATCACTATAAATATTTATATGCAAAGCTAACATGAAGCTCAACAATCCAGTAGGCTACAGGCACATATCATCATAGAAAGAAATATAGGTGCAGTTGTTCTCTGCGGCACTGGCAGTTCTTTGACACAAGGCTCCTGACACTGAGAAATAGTATGATTACTGCAACTGCTCTAAGTTTCAGTAACAGCAACCCCAAACTCTCGCCTATCTGCAAAATTAACATTTAGTCTGAGTTGTTATTTATTAAACCCCCTCTTAATGCTTAAACCACAAAAGCTATGATTAAGACTTATCTAACCTTTGTCATTTACATAGAAAAACACAAATATATCCATACTTTGCATAGTCACCTCATCCTGCACCAAATTTTAACTGTACACTGCACCAATCATGGCCCAAAAGCCCAAACCATCAAGTTTGACATACCAGAAAAAAAATGTTTATTTATAAAACTAGATTAAGTGTGAATAATATCTAAGAGCACAGTCATCATTTAATACTTCTTAAGCACTACTATAAAAAATTTTTTGTAAGGCACAGAGGTATATTTTATAAGATACAGTAATTATCATTCTCAGCACAGTCATCATCACTCTTGACATAGCATAGTTCAAGTAAACCATAGTATCGAAATGTTGATGTTAATCTGTTGCCAGGTTATGGACATTCAAGTATTCTCATTTTAACAAGCAGTAAATAAGCTTTAGAACAAGCCCTCACCTCTGTAGCTCAAGACATTGTAGAACAATTAATCCTCAAAGTTAACAGGACAAGCAAAGTTGTTATCTCTAAGCGACTCAACACCCCCTGCTCCTCCTCCAAGAAAACCTGCTCATTGTTTACTTAAGAGATTGTAAGGCAGGAAGACTGCCAATTCACAGCTGGGAGGGGGCAAAGTGAGCTAAGCTGGCTCAAACACAGAATGCAGTCCTGCAGTGAACTTTGAGTATACATACTGTATATTGCCCCACAGTGCCTGAAGCTACAGGAGGTCAGTGATGTCAGTGGGGGTAATCTGAAAACTAATTTATTGCTTGTTAAGAGTATATCAAACATTGAATGTCGATAGCCTGGTCACAGGTTCACTTTAAGCTGGGCAGAATAGACTTTCCTTTTTGTTTCCAATTCGCAGACCAATGCTTTTCCTGGTGGATTTTAGGGCATTCACAGATCAAAGAAATGACCCATGCATTGTGTTGTTTGCCTGCAATGGTGTCTTCTCATTGCAAGTAATGTCAGTACCTGCTACAGAAGGAAACTCAATGGGGGCACCTAAATGAAATCTATCTGTTGTGCCCTCTTATTTTGAAAGAAAAGCAACCTCTCCAAAGTGCTGAACTTCTTAATTCTTGAAGGCAAAAGGTAGTCAGTGATGGCCTGCACTGACCACAAGTAAAAGCATACTGAACATGATTATCATGTTAAATTTTGCAACTATATTGAAAGTTGCAACCAAAAGCAGTCCGCTAACTCATATTTATTTACACTTCATGCACTTAACACAAACACTCATTATTTGTAAGTTATCTCTTCTATAATGTTTTCTGTTTGCAAAACTCCTGCTAATGTAAAATAAATTCTCATAATATCTCATGCTTAATCCCTCTATATTAATGTTTACAGTGACATTCATTTTTCCTGCACCACTCATTCCTTTGCCGCCACATACCACAGAGGGATTGAAATGATTCTCTCAGCGTTATTTTACAGTGGAATGGGAATTTGTGTCCCTTGACATACTGGACCAAAATTGTTTTACTTTCAGACAGATAGATTTTGCTATTGACAAATCAACAGAGGTCACACAGCAATTTAGAAGCAATTAAAAGGTAATGAGTAGAAAGGGCTGAAATCTCTGCCTGGAGATCTTCCCATGTGAAGGAATGAGCAAGATAAATGAGTTTTGTCTGCTCTTTATCTATGGTTCTGTTCGGATCGCTGGTTAGAGTTTGGGAAGCGGAGTATTAAATCCTATCACACAGACAGGTAATGCCTCACTACTATGATTCCTCTTGGGGGTTAAACACTTGTACCTGGCAGAGTGATTGAGGAGTTACAGTACAAAGGTTAAACTTCATAATTTACTACCCTATACACTCACTTCTGTAAAAAGTATCCCCTTATATCCTGTGATCTGTTGTATACAATGTTTTTATGGTTTTTATTAGACATGTGTGATTTGTTTCATTCCAAATTGAAATTCATCCGAATTTTTTAATTGAAAAACATTCAGATGTATCCACATTTTTTAATGAAAGAATAATGAATCTGAACATCTACAAATTTACCGGTAACAATATTTTGTACGCATCCAAATTTTTTTTCTGAATGTCATTCGGAATGAACTTGTGTTGTTAAACATTAAAATAAAATTATAAAACAGCATGAAGTCCCCTCCCAATTCATACCAAAGCACACTCTCCATGTTGAGGGCATGTGGCCTGATATGATGCAGGGGGAGTGCACTCTGCCATGCTGCTGCTTGGGTCAAGGGTCTGGTAATAGATTAGGGATTTTGGCAATGGGAGCACCCTAAAATTCCTACCAGACCTAAAGGCTCTTGTATAAATTGGGGGACCACATGCTTTTTTTATTGTTTATGTGGTCTGTCAAAAGTTAAGAAAAATTTAACTTTTTTTTCTAATGTCACTTTACTGCAATGACAATTTGTTCGGAATTATACAACTCATCCAAAATTAACAAAAATGTTATATTTGGACGAATTCAAAAAACCAAATGCATTGACGTTCAGACCCGAATTTAAAAAAAAACAAAATAATTAAAAATCAGAAATGAAAACACATTTTTTGCCACTGCACATGTCTAATTTTGTTTGTATTCCTTCTTATTTATGCTGTAGTGCCTGATAAAAGGACATTAGTTTCAAAATATGACCAAATGTTCTTCATTTGCAATAGGTACACAAGCTGGTCAGGATGGATCAAAATATGGAGACACAGCATAAGTTTGAAAGCCTACCCGTTTGTAGGGAAATACGTTTAACCCTTATAAAAAAGCTGTTTACAAGTTAGTGTTAAATTCAATTTTTGTCTTTAAAGTTGGACTTCAGCCAAAGTGAGTTTTTCCACAGGGTCTATTCTATCTGACACTCTTCAAATAGACTGGAAGCAAAGAGAAATTTCCCAAACAGCGACAAAATCAATCAAAGGTTAAGAAAAGTTCTTACTCTTCTTCGCCATCCAGAATAAAAATTAAAAAAATTGTTTTGGGTAGAGTTGAACTTTAAAAAATGTATTTACTCTAAAATTAATTTTCAATCTGCAATATTGCATCATATTAAAAAAGTGGCATGACAAGCAATATAGTCACTAACTTGGCATTAGCCATGTGAGCTGGTACGCTTATCGGTAAAGGAAAAATGCTTGTGCTCCATTGCCATTGTGATACCAGACTACAGGCCTTTCATTACTAGTGAGTTGTTTCGAGAGGGGCTCACAGTACAAAGGAATTCCTCTAAACTATTAGTGCACGATAGTGATGGCATCAGCATAGCATACCATGTGTCTCTGTTAAGGGATTTTATAGGACTGATATTTAGGCAAAGCAGGCCAGTTAGTGGCTCTGCGCTGATAAAAAAAAATTAAACACTTGAAGACAGGGGTGTTAAACTCCATGCCTGTCCAGGCCACGTTTCAGTATTCAGTGCTGTAGTACTTTGACATTTATTGAGTCCTGCAATGGCATACCAAAATTAATTTTAATTTTATATAATTGTTGTGAGTTGCATAGAGCTTTCTTTTGGTGGTATTTAATCACCACTAGGTTTTTTTTATTTTTCACTATATAAAGAAAAAAGTATCAAAAAGTTTGGAAAAAAAACAGTTTTCTCTAAATTATGTTATGAGACATTTATTATTACCCAATTTTTTGGTAAAATATAAAATATGGGGTTACGTTGGCTAAATAGATACCTAACATGTCAAGCATAGATACACATAGATACCTAAAATTATGTGCACCCACAAAATAAAACTATCATACCCAAAATTGGCCATAGGCAATACTTTTTTTTTTTAGCATATATAGTTTTATTGAAGAGTATGCAATATAGAAAGATAAGCATAACTGTAAAACATTTTCAAAATGACAATATATAAGTGAAAAGTAAAAAAAAAAAAAAAAAAGTAAAGAAAATGAGATGTGTAAAACATGGATTTCACAAGAAGTGACATAAAGCAACCTATCTAAAAGGAAATAATAAAAACAGAGAAAGAAAAAGGAGACAAAATATCTACAGGAGGATTGACAACAATATCTAGCGTGAGAGTTCCCAGCATATCAAGAAGGGCAAACATTTGCAAAGAGACAGGGTTGAAAGGTGGGAGATTCAAAGGGCATCAAGGGCACCCAATGCCCCAGATAGTTTTGCTTCTAGGTACCATTGAGAATGTTGAAATATTATCAGAGGTCTGTTAATTAATCTAAGGAAAGTTCAGAAATCAGGAAATAAAACCAGGTATCAAAACATTTTTTCCTATCTTGATTAAATTTGGTATCCAGTTTATCTAACAGCATTATGTGAAAAAGTGTGATTACTAAATCTGAAATTGAAGGTGGATCTGTCTGTAACCAGTGGGTCAAAGTATCTTTTCTTGCTGTAAGAATGCATACATGTTCCAAACGGGAAAGGGATGGTGGGGATGTTCCTGAAACAATTATCAAGGCATGGAACAGGAGGAGATCGGGTGAAAGAGTCCTGGAATTGCGGGATCTAGCATTCATATATGAAAAGGACGGTGTTCCAGAAAGATTGTATACAGGGAACATGACCAAAATAAATGAGTGATGTCTGGTGTGGAAATGTCACATTTAGGGCAGGAAGTCAACCAATCAGGGGGGCAGTCTTAGAGACAATATTGAAAGCACCATATGCTCCATGAACCAGTTTGAACTGGATTTTCCTCCAAATTTCACAAGTGAAGTCCTTCCTAAGTCTCAGCCACCCCTGAGTGATGGCTGAGAAAGCATCATCGGGAGGGACCTGTAAAAAATCAGCCCATTTTCTGACATGATTTTGTATAGTGGAATGGAGGGAGGAGATGGAAGAATGGAGGAAGTGACATATATAGGAGAGGAGCAATTTGCTGTTCGGCATAGGCAACACTTTAAAAGCATTTACCACTCATCAATTTAGTGTTAACAGTGATTGATGGCCCTAGAATTATTGATCACACTCTGATGTTTACGGTGATATGTAACATGTGCGGCACAATGGGTGCAATCGTCGTTTTTGCACGTAAGTGCACCCGACACATGTTTGTATGTGCGTGCATATGGGGGACTTTAAACATTTTTTTCTGTGCTTTTTAATTTTTGTTATGTGTGACTTACATTTTTTTTTATCTGATTAATTGTTTTAAACACTTTTTTTGTTTTTTACAGTGACAGGTCCTCTTTATGGAGACCCCTAATGTCACCTAGGGACCCTCAGAGAAGCTGATGAAGCAGAGATCTGCTTCACCAGATCTTCTTCGGCTATAGAAGCCAGAGAAAAGACAGCTGAAGGCAGAAGTGGTGTAATACACATCACTTACACATTCAGAGATCGGAGGGGAGATCAGCGGGAGGACATGTGCTGATCTCCCTCTGATCTTCATTCACAGAGCCACCGTGCTGCTCAGAGCACAGCCGATTATGGGATAGGCAGCATGGGGGTGACACCTATCCAGACAATGCTTGTATGTAAATAACCATCACAGACTGTTTAAATTAAGGTAATTTTCCATCTTGTGCACACGCAGAGTGGTGTGCACGAGCGTAAGTGGGGAAATTATGTTTTAATACGCCCACCCACATTCAAGAAACCACTGTCCAACCCTGTAGTTGCAATGGCCAGACGGAAAGTGGCTAATGACTCAATGTTTGTCAAATGACCTGCCACCACCTAGTACAGTTATCATTTTTTTCACATTCCATTCACTTTTATGGTATGATTGTTAAAGGCATAACCTACCTTAAAAAAATAGAAAAAAAAATGAACCAACAATAAATTAATAAAAAATGTGCACTTTTATTTTGCATTTAAGCCTGCGGAGCATTGCAACCATTATCAGCGCATTACAAGTGCAATGCACAGACTCCTGCATTGTTCATCCCTTGCCCTTAGTTTATACAGAGGCACATACCTTATAGTATAGGGCTGGAGGAAATAACCTTATAGTATAGGGCTGGAGGAAATAAACAAAGGACCACAAATGTGGTGATATCACCACCCTGCTGCTGGTGCGATCTGTTGTGTCCCTCTGCAATGTTGATAAATGAGACTTGTACTATACTCATTCCTTTAATGGATAAAGTCCAGCTTGGATCTGCACACATTGCTGTGTGGATCCAAGCTGGACTTAAATAACAAAAACAACCTGAGCAAAGAAAAACTCTCTAATACAGGTATTTAGGTGGGGGGGATATGACATGAAACATGGTATCAAGGTAGACTATGCCCCTGGGTATATACAGTATTCAAATATGCATGTACAGGTCTGCTTTAATTTTCTACCTCATGTCCCTACATTGCCTTCAAATGTATTGCACATGCACAGTCAGCACAGATAAATCACATGACCACAGCATGTTCTAGCTGTTGATCACTTTCAGGTAATCATAGATGACAGATCGGCAACCTTCCCTGTCACTTCTATTTAGGATTAGACTAGCTAGTCATTTTAGAAAAGCTTTTGTGCCTGTTGCTGTGCCGAGCTGAAAGAGAGTGATTTCTTCAGAAGAGCAAAGCCTAGGGTTTCTAAAATATTAACTGTATGTATCAAATATATTACTTTGTAAAGTATGGTATATATAGTTTATATCTTTACATAGGGCTGACAGTGTTTTCTTAAATAGAGATTCTTACAGATTTAGTGATAAATGTTTTTTTTAACTGATGTCACAAAATATTTTACAGGGCTTGCATCTTTTGTTCCTGAGTATCTGCTATTTTAAGCAAATTCTCTTCTTGTAGAGATTTTTTCTAAGAACTATATCCCATGGCACTGTACTTAACTGACTTATATCCAAGTAATGGGCACCATGCCTTAAACTCTGAGGGAAGGAAAATAGTTGCATATTGCATCCACTAAGGGTATCTTTGATCGTTAGCCTTCACTAGAAATGTGATAATTGGATTGTAAAAGTCGATACGTTTTACTTGTTCATCCTCCAGTTTTAGTACATGAAGTTCAGACATCACATTAATCCCCATGTCCAAATCATCTTATTTATATTCCAAGCTTTAATTTGATGTTATTTTCCTATCCTTTTCTTACTAGTCATCTTGATACAAATAGCCAATGCTGTTGTACTGACTCTGCAAAAATCTGCTTCTTCTAAATGCACCTTATAAATGTGAATTGATCACACACTAGGCCACACAGAACTGGGAAATGGGTCGTCCATCCAGCTGATTTTTCCAAATGAAGAAAAAAAAAGGAAAGAAATGCATTTAGTTTTCTTCCAATCAACCGACCAAGAAGTGAATCAATTCAACACGAAAAGAGGAAAGGTTAAACAAAGCCTCCTGTTTGGCTTTTTCATCAATAATGTAAAAAGCTTTCTGCACTTGCTTAAGAGCCTGGTAAAAGGAAACTAACATTGAAAAAAAAATCCAAGATATTCTGTGTCCCAGCATGCACCATTTGTCATGGCGAGAGGCTCTTATCACTGTATGTGTTGAGAAGAAAAGAACCTTTGTTGACATTTTTTTCTCGCAAGAGTTTTCCCCAATAGTCAGCTTAGTCACTTACTGTATGTTTCTTCATTCACGTACAATCAGTATTTTGTTCAGTGATATTACCTGTTTGCAGGAGGCATTGTTCAGCTGATTTCCAAAGAGAAATCAAAAGGAAGACCACACAAAAGCAGCAAAGCAGTAGAAAACTAAAGTACAAGAATGCATTTATGCTTAATAACTATAGTTTATTTTAGAGTTAGCGAAAAGTGACCTGTGAACCCAAAAGTATATGTAAACCCTTACAATGATCTTCTTGTTTGTTCCCTTTTGGTCTGTTAAAAGTAGCTTCAACAGTGTTTTTGTTATATTTGTTTGATAAGTGCAAAGAAAAAACCTGTTGATCCTGCCAGGAAAATCATGTGAGCTGATGACTTTCTTTGCTCTTGTCCTGTGTTGCCCACTTATCAGTTAGCATTGTTCCGATGTCGCTCTGTGGACTACAGAATAGCAGACATCCCAACCTGCAAAACCTTATTTCAGGGAGGTGCCCTTCTCATTTCAGGGAGGTACCTTCTCTGTTTTTTTTTTTTATTTTGACAGCGGCCGTCGGCCGCCGTCAGAATAAAAAAAACCTAAATAGCAGGGGAATGAATAGCTAGGCTGCTATTGGTTATTTAAAATTGCAATAACAGGGAGCTAGCCTCCACAGCTCAGCCAGAAGCCAAAATTAGGAAGTGTGCCACTCACCCTCCCTACCCCCTCCACAGGCGTCTTCTAGCGGCTCCCCCCGGCACTGTTATTTACATGACAAGGTGTCTGCAGAGCTAGCTCTGGGACCTTTGTCTCCAGCCAATCACAGGCTGCCCTGCCGTGCCTAAACCCCTCCCACTGACCAGCCACAAACATTTTTTTCTCTTACAACTTAAACTTTATTCATACTCAGCAGAAGCCGAACTAGTGAGCGCAGCAGACCCGGAAAGGCTTCAATCCTTTCCGGGATAAAATGTCTCTCTTGCGGTCGTCCGGGAACCGCTATCTAATAGCGGGAGTCTCCCGGAACGTCCGGGAGACTTGGGATGTCTGGAATAGCCCCCCCCACCCATGTTATGGAGCTGCGGAGAAGAGGAACCTGTTCTTTAGTCCTAACACACTTCCTGTCCATGGATGACAAAGCTATTCCACCATAGATAGAGTACAGTGAGTGTGTGTTGTTACCCTAGTACAATAAGTGTGGTACATGTGTTACTGGCAGGATCACATGGCAGCATTAGGGCCTAAAAAAAAGAAAAATAATGCAGTCATCACATCAATTTAATGCAGCATGCCTGCCATATATTTACATTTATGTTCTTAGGTTTAGATGCACTTTAATCAATAAAGAGCTCTTATTTTAAAGTGACGCTGCTCAGTGTTACATTCTCAGCACACCTCTGTGCCAGGATGAATGTACTCCTGTGTGCATGTGCATGAGCCGTAGGCTGCCATTTGCTAGCATTCTGAAAATGCTAGTCACTAGGCTGTATCTAGCTTCAATGCTTCTGATTCACAGACCTAGAACAAACATGCAACAAACAAGTGTGAGAAAAGAGTTAGGATTTACTTATGTCTACTAGTTTTGGGTCAGTGGTTCAGAATGCATTAAAGCCAAAGCATTAGCATAGTAGGTAGCTACATACCTACAATGTTCATAGGGGGTGGTCAGGTGTGGTATTTTTTGTCATGATGAAATAGAAATTGTTTATTGACTGAAAATGCAGATCTGAACATGCCGATCCTATACTCCTTCTATAGTGGGTAGAATAGATTTTAGGTTTCACTTACCTTTAATAAATAGATAAAACAGTTTACAACTTTATTTACTAATATATTTTCAATTGAGTATATCCCTCAGTTTAAGGTCAGAAGAAACATTTGTGCATTGCGTCCATTATCTGTTTCTGTTATAGGAAATTACCATCCATTCAAACTACAGGTAGCTGACCTCCAGAATAAAATATTTTTAAACCCAACTGCAGACAAACCTTTTTTAGTTTTCTACAGAGGCAAGATGGAGTTAGAATGTGTGCCAGACTTACAACATGCAGTAGGTACCTGTGTTTGCCATGGGGAGAGGTAAAGTGTATGTCCAGCTAAATCTTTATTTTTTTGTTCTAAAGTGATCTGGAAATAGTAGAAACAAGGTTCTGGATTAAAGTTGTCATAAAACAAGCACAGTGGCTCTAATAAGGCTGCTGTAAATGGGGACATGGGGTTAAGTGTCACTGGGCCTGTGTTCTGTCAATGTGTTAAATTCCATAAATACCTAACATGGACAAGAAATTAAAATCTGACCATTTTTGTCGCTGACTTGAAATGAGAAAGGCACTATTCTTGGTTTGGGGTTTATAAGACCTCATTATTGTCACAGTTACCACTTAGTTGTCCAAGCTACATTGTCTCTCAATGTGAGGAGTACTCATGCATGTTAGAGATCAAGACCCAGCAACTAATGTGCCCCTATCCTTGTTTTAAACAAACATTGCATCCCTGTGCCTTTGAAGCCACACAAAAGCTTGTACATCCAAAACACAAGAAAGGTGACTTGGTATATGCAGTGCAGTGTAGTAAAGAATGCAAAGATCTATTTACTGGGAAGACAACATGACCTCTCAATAAACAGATGGCCCAACATGGGAGAGCAAACTCTGCAGTCTTCCACCATCTTAAGGAAAAGAGGACAGAGAGGTGCACATTTTGGACAGAGGACAACTGGCTCACAAGAGGCATGAAAGAGGACATCTCCATAAAAATGTTATAATCATCCCTAAATAGTGATGAGGGCCTTAAAGATCATGTCACCCACATATAAAAGCATTTTAACAACTATACTGATTGTGATTTTAAAACAATTTACAATTTTAGCCATGCAAATTCAACAACACCTGTTGTAGACTTTCACCAAGGGATTGGATAATGTACAGTATTTAGAACTGGGTGTTTCCACAAACGTTCACATCTCCCATCCCTGTATAAATGTAAGCCTTCAAAGACATATGGTCGCAGTTTAACCAGTTGACATCCGCGGTGTTAAACCCCCTTCCCATCCAGACCATTTAGATAAGTTGGATATACAATATATAAAACATTTATCAAGAAATGAAAGTTTCCCACTACATACTACTACTGATGGAGCTTTAGTATATGAACTTGTGTTTAGGGATAAGCTCTAGGCTCTCTGTCCTCTGTGGTTCAAAAAGTTGGCGAACCAATGTGACTGTTCATGTCTATAGCAATCAATTACCAACAATGCACATCCTGACTTCCGGATTGTGAACGGGTGGTTTAGAAGCACCAAATGGGGGATGTCTTGCCCCATTTATGTGTCAGCCCCCTCCCTATAAAAGTCAGGATTCGCAGGAGCCATTTGTCAGTGTGTCTGAAATACGGCTGCTATGAGGCCTGGGATAGGAAGAGCTTAGAGGGGGTTGATTAGAAAAACTAAACTGTGAGGTTTGAAGTACAGAAGGGCTGAAGTCAGACGTTAGAATCATCTAGTCACAGATCCCCCACTGCATAGTAGAGGGATTTGCTTATCTATCTTAGCAGTGTAGATTTATTGTCCTCTGAACTTCTGCTACAGAGTGAAAAAAAACCCTGTATGCCTAATGCAGTCACATATCCTAGAGTTTACCTCTGTTAAAATCTGGACTGAGGGTCTAAGGTTTGTGGTTCAAAAAAAAAAAATTTAATGAAGCTAGAGTTTAACCTCCCTGGCGGTATGATTTAAATTTTTTTCATGTCATTTTTCGGTCTATTTTTTTTCCGAATGTTTTTCGTCTGTCGTTTTTTTCGTGTTTTTTTTAAATATCCCGCCGGTTCCGCCCCCCTGCGACGCGTACGCTCGCAAGCGACGGAACCCAGAAGACGGAAGCCGGCATCGGCCGCAGAACACAGCGCGGCTCGAGGGACAAGGTAAGTAAATGCTATGCAACTTTCCCGAGTGTAGCTCAGGGTTACCGCTTATGGTATGGAAAAGTAACCCCGAGCTACACTCGGGAATACCACCTGGGAGGTTAAAAAAGTTTGTATTATGGCTGACGAGTAAATGTGTGCATGAGCATTATTCATTTTATCATAATATAAAATAGAATTATTGTTCTTATTATTGTTATTGCTACTCTAACATTTACTCCCAGTACAGCTCCCTATTAGTGTACTGACTATTCTGACAGCTATCCTTCAGCCTTCCTTGATACATACTTCATGTTAAAGGGGTTCTAAAGCCTCCCGTTTTTTTGCCTATAGGCAAAAAATGTTTAAAAAAACCAAAACCGCTTAAACAGCGGTTTAGACTGACCTCATTATCTCTGTGCACTCCAGCGGTGAGAGTCCGGAACTGTTCGTGCAGCCGCAACGGGCGCATGAGCAGTTCGGATTCTCGGCCGGGAGACGAGCAAAGACGCAAGGTAAGTCTATGGACGCGTGCACCCGCCTGCAGACACCGCTGGATCAGAAGTGCCTGTAAGCAGAGAGGAGTCAGCGCTGGATCGGAGAGCCGCCGCACTGCTGGAGGGACGGATGAAAACATGGGAAAAGAAGAGGAAGATCGGATTAAGAGACATCATTTAAGGTAAGTGCTGACATTAACATGGGGGGAGGGAAAAAATTAATGTATCCTTTGATGTTACTTTAACATCAATGACACGTATTGTCACAGTTGAAATTGCCAGCCACTACAGAGAGACTTAGCCAGGGGGCACCATGATCTGTAGTCATGCCCCTGGCCTGTAGCTTGCAGAAGTGAGCAGATCCGTTCCCTCCATCAGGATAATGGATACATAGGCATGAAATGCATCTACTGGTAAATTGTAACCACCTGAAATAGAGTTATTGGTGTTAATAAGTTTTGGAACCAAGATCTGTGAGGAAGCATTATAGAATTTGACAGAATATCCATCAGGACAAGAGGTGTTTCCATTTCATAAACACTTGACTACTAGATAGAACTCCTCCCCAGTAATGCGAGCTTCCAGAGAGACAATATCCTCCTGTGGGATAAAAGGCTGGTTTGAGTTGTGTAAGTAGTCTATTATGTGTTGTTCCCTAGTTTGTGAGTGAGAATGTCCTGTATGCTGCAGTAAGCTATAGAGCGGTTAATAGAAATGATTAAACATGGCTGCAATGTCAGGCGATTTATCATACATAGTTGTGTACCCTGTGCAGATGCTATTTGGGTGATCATTTGTCACAATGATTTAGCTAGTCATTTTCTTGATTGATTGTCCAAGTGCCTTTTAAGTATAGCCAAGTAGGTTTTAGCCTTGTGTAAAAGTAGAGAGGAGAGTCTGTCCTGCAACAGTTTTACTTTCATGGCATATGTCTTGGAGAGGGAGGCTTTGTGCAATAGAATTTGGGTAGAAATAATGTACAAATTTGCAACAAGAGATGTGAAATTTGACTTTGAGGATCATGTCTTTGTTTCTTAAAATGTCCTGCATTTGGGGTCATTACCTAGTTCATCTCTAAGGGGACCTTCTTGTGCCAAGGAATGGTTCAACTTCCAATGCCAAGCCTTATGCATGTTTTCCCTACCTCCAGTTAAAGTGTAATAGGAGCGTCATCAGAGATATTTTAGTGCAGAACAAGGCAACATTCCCAAAGACCATCTTAACAGCAATAAAATAGTCGATGTGAGTGTAAGATTGGTGGACTGGTAATAGAAGGTGTAATCACTGATGTCTGTGAGTGTCATGCACCAACTAGGCCCAAGGTCAGTGTAACTTCCATGAAATCACGTAAAAGGTCTACAGACCGTTTTAGAAGATGTTTGTTTTAATTAGGAAGGTACACACCAGGAATTACAGGTCAGTCATTGAGTGTGCTTTTAGTAACACACACTGCACATGCCATTTTCATCTGTCAGATGGGAGTTCAGTTTCTAATTGAGTGTTCTGGATAAAACTGTATGCTTACCCCTTTTGACAGTTGGTTTGTACTATGGTACGAAATACGGTATCAAAAGTTAGGAAGTTTGGGATGGTTCTGCAAGGGAAAATTAGTTTTCTGGAAATAGTCAACTTGTGCTCTGAGTCTGCAGAGTTTTCCTAATAGACAACATAACTTTTCAGGAAGGCTCAGACCACGTGTATATTTAATGAACCAAACTTTTATTTTTACAGGTAGTATTCACTATGCTGCCTACTAATGTGGGGAACTAATACAGCTAAAGCAAAACCATATATAAAATATATATATATATATTTATTAGGGATGCATCAATATATATCGACTGCCAAAACATATCGGCCGAAAATGTCACTTTTGGCAAAATGTTGAACATGCCATTTTTTGGCCAAAACAGCGGTGCATCCTTTCTTTCTCTCATCCTTTCTTGCTCTGTGTCCCAGCAGGGAGGAGGGAAAACTGTCACAGGAAGCCGAACCCTTTTCAGTTGCAGCCTAATACATTTGCATATGTACTCCTCGTTGACTGCATACTTTTTCTAGCTGTTCTTAGTAAAAAAATACACTGTAATTTTTTTACTTCATGAAAAAAATTGCCTGGTCTTTTCCTCTTAAATTAAAGCTACTTACATTGAGTCCGTACAAAATGCTTGGCTATTGTTTGTGAAAAATTATACTCTAAGTTTAAGGTCTTGATAAAACATGCCTTATCTCTCCCTTTGAAAATGCAGTCTAATAAAACTGAGTACATACTGTGCATCAACTGTATAATATTTTTGACTTTGTTATGTTATTTTGGTTAATTCAATACTTATTTAATAAATGACTTGCTTTTTTCGATAACTACTTGCCGCCATCATTACGTCTGCCAGTGTCATCAATACATTTACCAAGGCCAGTGTGTCTATGGTGACCCTATCTGGCAAAAAGTTTGCCTAGGGAAAAGGTGCTGCTTAGGCCTAGGAATTAAGGGGTTATTCACTATTGAACCAAAGGATACAGCCATAGCTTCGGCTGATACTTCGGCTCTCTTCGTCTGACAGAGCCCTTCGCTTCAGTCGAACCAATGGGCTGCTGTATGGGCTATTCACAATAGCCTGTAGAGCAGCCGAAGGTGGCCAAGCGGCTCAGCCGAGCCAAAGGCTTAAGCTTCAGCACGACTGAGCCGAAGTGACAGCTGAAGAGGGGAGAACGGACTGTCGAAGGCTGGCCATTCACCCCGCAAATGACAGCTGGCTCATTCCGCCCAGTTGTAATGATATATCAGCATCCCCAAATAATCTGCGGATGCTGATCTGTCATTTAACAACAACAACTGGGGGTAAGCCGACCATGATGTCACATCTGGCTCTGCTCAGTTGTTATTCATTGGCCCGGACCTACTTGAAGTCTCTAGCAGGTGCCAGCCAATAGGAAATGGTTGGGCAGAGCTAGCTGTTATTGCTAGCTCTGCCCAATTGTTTTTTTCCTTCTTTAAAATGTGTTTATTTTTTACTTTTCCTACTTTTGATCGTTTTATAAATAATTTTTTGACACTCTTTTCACTTATTTTCTATTCTGCTCGGTGCCACGGAGGTGCCAAGCAGAATAGCTGAGCTGAATGCCGCACTGCGGCATTTGGCTATTCACTTACTGCCATTCAGCCCCTATGAGAATAGGCTATTCACTTACTGCCATTCAGCCCCTATGTGAGTGAGCTACCGAAGCTTCGGTTCAGCTGATCCAGATGTTGAATAGGCTGAGTCGAAGTGCCCCTGCAGAGCATGTTCGGCTGAACGAAGGCAGCCATACAGAGCCGATGTACGGCTGAAATCAGTCGTACAAGCCAGAAGTGAATAGCCAAACAGCGTTCGGCTCACTTCACTTTGGCTCAGTTATTCACTCAGCTGCCTTCGGCAGCTTTGTGATTAACCATCTTAGTTTTTTTTAAATATAGTGCCCAGGCTGCATTAACATCCCTGCTCTTGCTTTCCTCAACATAGCAGGGACAACCTTACATCTTTTAGGTGTGTAGTGGCGCAGCCACCATGAGAAAATGTGACAAATACATTTTTGTTCCAAACAAAAAAACTACAATCCTAGTAGTGTAGGGGTTTTGAACAAGGCGCCAGACTTTTTTTGTAAATACATAATTTATTAAATATCCTAAAATGTCATGATTCAGGCATAAAATACATGCATGATTATTCGATTCCTCAATTCTATTCTATAAGATCATGATTTACAGAAAATATATAAGATTCATGGATTCCTCATTAATAGTCTCATTTCATATTAAACATATTCTACATAATATTTAAAACCATAGGCAAAATCCTATTCAATTGTTTCATATTCTTATCATGTTATTGTAATGCAAAACTCCACAAATTTCCAACGCGTTTCGTTCATGTACTTCATATGGGAATATTGTGGTAGGAATCTAATTAAGAGTATATAATCCATTGTTTATTAATAAATCCATATATGTGCATATATGTGCAATGCTCATTCTTTAGTATTTTATATGCTGTAACACGCTTGCAGGGCTTAGTCCCGTCACTTACCCAAGGTCCAGAAATCATCTGCAAATCTATCTCTGAGTGACGTGGATCAGAATACATTTTTGCCATGCTGCCTCAGAGTGAGGCATTTTTCTACTCTTTCTTGAATGGTGACAGTAGAACCCCTAATCAGTTCCCCTTGTATCTGGGAGAAGTGAAACATGCACCTTGAAGCCTCCTCAAAAAATGAATCCTCCCCCTTACTGCAAGGACCACAATACTCCTCCTACTCACCAGCTTCATGTCCCTAATCCATTTGCTGCTGCCTGTCCTTCTCTCTGTATTGCGGAAAGCAGGCACCCTATTTAAACCCTGTGCTAAATTTCCAGTGTGGGGGATGCTGCCACCATAAGGAAAGGAAGCAACAAGTTATGGCTGTATTAACACTTTAAAGAACAACTGGTTGGAGAAACCAGTGTTTGGGTTTCATTCATGAACTTGGTAGAACATCATTTATGATACAGTAGTAAACATTGAGCCATATTTAACAAAATCACTAAAGGAAGACCTGTTCTTGTTACCCACAACAACTATCGCAAATACCCCTTAATCCTGCTGTGGCGAAGGATGAGACACACATGGAGACCAAGAGTGGTTTTTAGGACCCTTGACCAGGGGGTTCTTTAATAGGGTTCTCAAAAATAGTGTAGTAGCAATCCAGGCAAAACAAAGGGCTAAGTACAGCAATGAACAGCATAGGGAGAGTCCAGGAACATAGGGAAGCAATCTGGGCACAGCAAAGGGTTAACAGCAAGAAGGCTGTTAACCCGTTAACAAAGCACTGGTGTAGCCCTGGGACACAGGGCAGCAATCGGGGCACAGCAAAGGAATAACAGCAACGAGGCACAGCACAGGTAAAGTCAAGGGACACAGGGCAGCAATCGGGGCACAGCAAAGGGATAACAGCAACAAGGCACTGCACTTGTAGAGTCCAGGTACACAAGGCAGCAATCCAGGCACATCAAAGGGTTAACAGCAACAAAGCACAGCAAGGTCAGAGTCCATGGACACAGGACAGCAATCCGGGAACAGCAAAATGTTAACGGCAGCAATGTACAACAAAAGGTTTGTCCCCAAGAGTGTTCTGCAGGATGAGATGGTGATAGCAGTCCAGAGGAGTAGGCAGCAATGTTCGGCAAAAGTCGAAGGAACCCCCCAGGCAGTAGGGCGGATCGTGCCATTTAGGTAGCACAGTGGATGGTTGCAGGGCGTTCACGTTATTAGTGGAACGCAGAGCAATCATCCCCTCGCGTCTTTATCGTTACAGCAGGCCTGCGGGGGCGGAGCCACACAACGGGCCGTGCGTGGCCACTGAGTCCAGTGCTGGAGCATTCACAGGTGAGTCCTTTACACTGCTGAGAGGAGTCTCATCTCCAGACCCCCCTGTGTAAAGGACGTCATGGATTAATTATGTAGATCAGCTGACTGATTAACATGAGGCCTTTTGAACAAATGTTCTTAGAGGTTGTATTTTTCAAACACGTGTAATATTTCAAAGCTAATATTTCTAATTTATGCAACTGCATTCAAAATTATGGATAATTTTATTAATGGAGAACTATGAGGTGAGTGCTTTTTACTCACCTCATAGTTCTAGCTGACCTGTGACAATGAGACTGTCACAGGTCGGCTCAGTAGATTGGGAAGTGAGCAAACACATACCGGCATTCGCTCACTTCTCGATCCTGTCACAGCTCTCTGCCGTGACAGGGGAGTGGCTGCATTCCCTGCTTCGATACTCCAGCGCTGACTGGCGGAACGGATGGGGCGGGTACAGCTGGCTCTGCATCTAGATAGGCAGAGCCAGCTGTCACTCCCGCAGCTGGGCGGATCCAGACATAAATTGTCGGGATCCGCTTCAGCGTCTCATTATACCACGAGCTATAGCTCGCGGTATACTGCGGCGTCTCAGTATACCGCGAGCTGTAGCTCGCGGTATACTGGTGTTAGGGTGACGGGAGGACGCTAGTTTGTGTCCTCCCATTACCCTAAGAAGAACAATGGGGAAAAGCCCTAACCCCATAGTTCTCCTTTAAGTATCTGCGAAAATGTCTATATAATGTTTTCATGTTTGCAAACAAATGGGTTATACAATTATGGATATGCCGCTAGGGAAGTCAGAAATGGAGAAGGATTTGGGGGTCATTGTAGACAAGAAACTGAAAGGTAGCTTTCAGTGCCAGGCTAGAGATCCTAATAGGTTGGACTTGATGGACTAATGTCTTTATTTAACCTCAAATACTATGTAACTATGTTGCAACATTTACAGGAACACAAGAAGCAACCCATGGGTATATTAAAAAGCCTAATGGTTGTGTAATATTTGTCAAACTTTTTTTCAAAGTACACTACAACTCAATATGAGAAATTGTTCATGACTACACTGTAATAATCTGCTGACTTTTTATTCTTGTTTTCTAAAAATGTTATTCAGGTATATTATCTTAGTGTATTAAGCTGACTGATATTTTACCCATGCACTTTGCATTAAACTTTTACGATCTTCAGCCTTGGCTCTTGCTAAATTAAGGCTTACTTTTGATACGGATGTCTCTCTGTGCAATACCTGAGAATAAGTAATACTATCTTTTACATTCTTTCTATTAAAAATGTAAGCAGTGTTTTCTTATTTTTTACTATAAAGAACAAGAAAGTATTTAAACTCAACTCCCAGAGCTGATGCACAAAATGTGAAACCGGGAATTTCCTTCAACATGTATTAGTGATCTTAAAAAAAAAAAGTTTGCCCCAAAATCCATACCAGACCTTTCCCTGAGCATGCAGCTTGGTTGGCCAGGAAAGAGGGCAATGAGTTCTGAGCAATACCAGACCACATGCCCTCAACATTGAAAGGGAGTAGGGAAGAAGCCCTTGTCCCTCAACAAGGGTTGGGAGGCTTGCCTTTTTCTCCTTGCAAGGTACCCTCCCAATGTAAAAGGCATGGGACTTAGTATGGTACAGGAAGGGGAAGGCACACTTTTGCTCTGCTCCCTTTCCTGGCAAGCCAGGCTGCATGCCTGGATAAGAGTTTGGGTGTAATGCATCATGTGCAACTTTAATGCATCCCCAAAGCATGTTATATAAAGTGCTTGTGTCCTATAAACCAGTATTTGCCCAATTTGCTTAAAGGATAGTCAAGCATGTTCAGCAGGGGAGGGTGACAGATATGGGAACCTGTTGCCGGACCAGTGAAAGGAAGTTATGCGAAGTTGACTCAAGCTAAGAAAACAGAGCCGAATGGTAGTGTTTGATGGAATTCCTGTGCATGTGTTCCTATCTCTGTGCACACTCCATAAGGCCTTGCTAATTTCTATCAAAGTGAATTGAGGCTGCAGTATTGTAAGGGCTTATTCCAATGGACACAAATATATATGTATGTGCATACAGTGCAAAATATGTCTGTATTTGCACAACCCAGAAGCTGTAACTGTTGCATATTTTTGTCCATAGGATTGTATTAACACAATATGCTGTTCCTTGTAAAATCCAAGTACCAGCATTCACACATTATGGGTGTAAGTTGCCAAACATGACATTTCTGTGTTTAGGAACTGCAGGTACTTGCTTTTACATGTGCACTCCCACTTACAGCATATTGTGTCCATACACATTTATGGACACACATTCATAACAGCTGGGGCTCCAAAGTGGCGCATTTTCCACTGGATTCCCATACACCTGTAACTAAGATAGGTTTTGAACCTATTTTTAACTGGTTTTAGCTTATTTCTGCCTTTTTAATTTTGTAAAATCTGCACTGAGATCTACTATGCACCTCCTACCTCCCTGTGGGTAGATCTCCATCATTGGGTTGCCTAGCCCAGTCTTAGATGATAGCTTAATGTTGCCTAATAATTTGACTGCCAATGAATCTTTCTTTTCCTTTGACAAGTATGACAACATACATTGTTATAGAACTAGCTGTCATGTTTGTATGCTTGTCAGAAGGGAAGAAAGATTTGTTAGTAGGTTGTTTTATGTGACCTGTACATATCAGCAACATTGGCCTTGTCTCAGGAGAATGATATGCTGAAACATTTCATTATAATTGAACTTGCAAACAGTCTAATTGCATTCCTGTGCAAATAGCAAGTATCAGGTAACAATTTTCTAATGTATACTTACCAATTCCCATTCAAATTTGTAATCTCAGATGATAATAATGATACTTTGGGGAATATTTTCACCTGCTAAGATGACAGGTAGATGTATATTAAAAGATACAGTTTTTTTCCCACAAAGTACATCATATTATCCTAAAATACATAACTGAATCATCCTGCTGAATTTGAGGCTTGTTCACACCGAAAGCGGTGCGTTCCAGAGCGGTAGCTGCTGGAACGCACCACGATCCCCCCCC
>NW_017307725.1:213488-225594 GCF_000935625.1 Nanorana parkeri
CCCCACCGCCCCCCCCCCCCCATTCTGGGGCGTGCCAGTGCATTGAGTTAAATGGCACTGCTTCCATGCCCCCCTCCTGCCCACAGTGTGATCTGATGCATGGCAAAACTTTGCCTTGCTTCCGTTCCACTGCAAACGCAAAAAATAGAGCAAGCCCTATTTTTTGTGTTTGCAGTGGAGCGGAACGCAGGCAAACGGAACGGAACCGATCGCACTGCGGGCGGGGCGGTGTGGAAGCTGTGCCATTGAACTCAATTCCACGCCCCTCCTACCCCAGAATGCAGGGGGAAGTTTTGTGAACGATCACAGTGTGTTCCTGCAGCTACCACTCTGGAACGCACCGCTTTCGGTGTGAACAAGGCCTGAGAGTTAAAAAAAAGAGATTGACAATTGTTTAGCTGTTTTGGTCAAAAGTCATTAACTATTTACATACTATGTTACTATGTTACTATTTCCACATTGGGTTGACGTCTGGCATCTTTCTTTGCAGTTTTTTCAGCCACCATTATATCTTAAAAAATACTTTAAAAAACAGGAACAGGTTTTCCATCTTTGTTAACAGCAACTTGGTTAAAATCAACATTAAAAGCAAGTCCTGATCTGTAAAAGCACATATATCTTAAAAATACAAAATGGTTGCCGCATAAGTCCTAGATTAAGATATACTTACAAAAACATATGGGGGTCTATTCATTAAGCTGCCGTAGGCAACCGAGTGAATGACCGACCTGAAGCGAAGTGAGTCGAACGCTGTTCGGCTATTCACTTCAGGCTGGTACGGCTGATTTCAGCCGTATACAGGCTGAAATCAGCTGTACATCGCGTGGCTTCGGGTCGGTTGAACATGCTCAGCATGTTCGGACGACCCGAAGTGAAGAAGGAGTTCAACTCAGCCAATCCAACATCTGGATCGGCTAAGCCGAACCCTGGCAGGCTACTCACTGCTGTTCGGTCTATTCTTATAGATGCCGAACAGCAGTGAGTGAATATCCGAATGCCGCCGAGCCGCTCGGCTGTTCTGCTCGCTCCCTCTGTGGGACCGAGCAGAACAGAAAAATAGTTTAAAAAGTAGAAAAATAAAAATAGAAAACGATTGTGCGGAGCTAGCAATGACGGCTAGCTCCGCCCAACAGTTTTCTATTAGCCGGCGGTTCTGCTGCTGTCAAAAAAAATTATTAAAAAAATGTAAATTTGGCCATAGGAATGCATTGCTAGATTCCTATTGGCTATTTCAGTTTGCAATATCCAATAGCAAACTAGCTATGGTACCCGCCCTATGCTGCTGTCAATCACTAGTGGAGACCTGATGGAGAACTGCAGCAGAGGGCAGTTGCAATAGCTAGTTTGCTATTGCAAATTGAAATAGCCAATAGGAATCTAGCAATGCATTCCTATTATGACATTTTTATTTATTTTTACGGCTGGCTCCGCCCAGCTGTCAGAAGCAGGCTGTTGGCCAGATTCGGCTTTCAGCACAGCTCAGCCGAGCCCAGGCATGTGCCTTCGGCTGGACTGAGCCGCTCGGCCAAGTTAGGGAGCTGTACGGGCTACACTGAATAGCCCGTACAGCAGCCCTTCGGTTCTACTGAATGCATTATTGCATGAATGCACCCATACAAATGCATGATTTAGTAGAACAGATGCAATGAAAAATAAAAAGCTCAAATCAGTCACATTTCAAAAGTGAAAAAAAGGTCCAAAAGGTCCATTCACACTTTGCCATTCTTGTGACGTGCCATGTGTTAACGTACATTGCAGTATGGCAACCCATTCATCTTATAACATGTGCCGTCATGTCATGTGTTACTATGCATTGTGTTAAAGGCAACCAATTGATTTTGAATGAACATTTATTTACTGTTACTCTATTGTTTGACTTAAATACAGCAGCACCCCAATCTAGTAAATTTCAACAGATAATGAATGTAGATGTAATGAAAAACAAATGGCGTCATGACTCGCTCCGCCCATTTGTTTACATTTGGCCCTGATTTGTCATTTGGCGGCATGTGTTTGGCATTAGCGGACAGGTTTGCGGGCTTCAGGACTTTTTTTCTGGTGAGTCGGCGGGCATCATTCATCATAATTGACATTGATCTACATCGCTAAGCTATGTAATTGACCTTTGGATTGCATCGCTGGACCCTTTTTATTTTAATAATAAAGGATTTGTCAAAAACTGGCTTGTGTTTTTTGTTCAATTAACATATTTTTCATGGTGTGGTGTTTTTATTTACTATTTAATTTACTATTTGGTGAATGAGTAGGGGTAACAACTACCCCTTACTCATTCACAAGGGGGGGGTGTCGTCTGGGTGCCCCCTTTATAAAATAATATTACTACTACTATTAACTATGGTTACTATAACTTATCTGACAATGAGTAAAATGGTGGCGATATAGTTGTTGACAGTATGTGGGAGCCAAAACATCAGAAAAAGAGAGGTGGTACTTAGAAGGAACTGACAGATACCTTTATATGCTCTTTTAAACAGCAATAGGAGTTAAAGTGATCTAAATACCTATAGGTTTACTGCTTTACACATCAAACGATTTTTTGTAATTTCTGCTAGTGAGGATGATCACTTTACTTTTTTAAAATCATTTGGGTCAGCTTTTCTGCTTTCTAGGTCAGCTCCATGCTTGGATAGAAGTGATGAGCGTGATTTAATGTCCAATGAACAGGCCCGAGGCAGAGCGTTAACACAGCAAGTTACAAAGCTAAACTAGGAAGTTAAATTTATGAGCCAGGAAATGTCATCTATATGGCTATGCTGTGTGCAAGAGAGGTGTAAATCACAAGACTGGCTGACCAGAATGACAAATGCTTTGGCAAGTAAAACAGCAACATATATGTATGAGTATGTGTAGAGGTTACTTTAATATATTCTTATACTGTGAGATTTAGGCAATTCCTACCTGAGACATTTTTTATTAATAGGAAATAAATTTTAAAAAACAACCATGCTGTCAACAGTAACCAGTCCGCAGCTCATTTCTTCAGCATGACCAAAAAACAAAGTTGAGCAAGTTTTTTACTTCTTGACATGGACAACACAGACACATTTTTATATATCAACCTCAACATGCTCATAGATTGTGTATAGTTATATGAATACAATGAACAAAATATATAAGATATTTTCTCTCCACTCTTTCAACTCATTCAGAATATATCACATTCAATATATAGAGAATAATTTTTAAACATACAGAAAGATTTTTTTTAAGGTACACATATATCACATACCTACATTCTGCTAAAAAGTACTTTATTTTATTTAAAGTGTGCTTTAAAACACATTACAAAAAGGGCTGATTTGTGTTTGCACAGCATGATTGTTCTACCTCAACAAAACTTCCTGGTCCACAAATGAGAATATTCAGGGCTATTCACAAAAGGGTGAAGAGTTTGGAGAAGGCAGGAGAAGTGAACAATCTAGACCAAAATAGCCGATTTGGAAAAATTCTCCAATTCATCTCACTTTCCAGGTTAGCTATGTTGTCCTAGATCAAGAGTGCCCATAATTTTTAGTGTTAAGATCTACTTTTCAAATGACGAGCTACATGAGATCTACCAACTAAAAAAAAAACTTCTTCAGGAGGATAAGGAAATATGAGGTATTTAGCCACACTACATTAAAAACATAATTATCTTCAATCCTGTGTGCTCTCCATTGTCTCACCAGGTGACTGAGGAAGATCCCGAGAGAGGCTTAATAGAGTATCCTTTGGGAATCAAAGAGGGTTTCCTACTGTGGGGTTTAAAAATCCACTGTATACCCTCAGATCAAAGCCATGCCACTCCATAAGGTGAAATCTTCATAAATAATCATTGAATGTAGAAAGATACCAGCAGTAATGGATATTATGGGTGTAAACCAAACCTATTACAAGTAGTATGTATTATAAATGTTAGAGATCTTCGGGTCTGTCCATCCTCTGGTCACAAACCAAAGAATGGACAATGTCAGGGTTAGGCAATAATATAAATGGAATTCTCAGATAAATTAAAACTTTTAATAATAGTCCTCATTATTTTATATTTTTGCTGTAAGAAAAAATTATCTGTAAAAGCAATTTCTCTATGAAACATAAATGATTTCTACAACCATTAATCACCCTTCATATTCATCTTTTATCATCTGTGCAAAGAATGCAAACATATTGCAATTGTTGCCATAATAAAAATCTTACTTGAGTAGAAATTATTTTAGAAGAATGACAGGGGTTACAGTTATTTCAGTTGCCTGGAGCGCTTGGCATTATCTGGAAACAGAGACAATTGGAATTTGATGGATTGCTTGAGAACAGAGTGCTTATGCAATACACTTGTCTAAATGTTTTCCTATCAGACTAACCTTATTATAAGTAGAGTGCTAGAGATGAGAAGTGCTATACTGCTTATGAGGGTCTTATGTATCTGGCCTTTGTCAGGGAAAAATAATGTTTTCTGAAGTCTGCAGATTTCAACAGAAAAAACATTTCTTTTAAATAAGATATGTGGGATAGAGTTTGTATGCACAACAATGAACCTGCAGGTGAATTGCAATAAAGGGACACAAAAGGGTTCATTAGTCTCACATTACAACAACATGCTCACCATTGCATTGGAAGAGAACAGTAATTTCAAGCCTTAGAGTAATTCTATGGCTGCTCATACAGGGTAAAGCAATAGATTCACTTTAATAAAGGCCTTTACAGGAGCATATGCTTACCTTTCTTTCCTTCCACTACTGTTCTGTTTAGCTGCTGAGAGTGACATAGTTACTGGAGTCACAGCTAACACAGAGTGGTGGATCATTACTGTTACATGGAGTAAATTGCATGTTCTTACATACCTAGAAGTATTTATTTCTGCTTCCATCACTGAAAATAGTGGCAGGAGAATGAAGAAGAAGTAAGAATCTGTTGGGGACAGTTAGGGGTTAAGCAAACATGTTGCTTTGCTCTACATGTGCAAAGCATTGGATTGCTTTAATGCTCTTCTCCACAGCAGCACCTACTAACCTGGGCTTACACAACCTAATGAATGCCTCCATGCCCACATGTGATAGCATTAAGCCAATCACCAAGCAACCACAATCAACCAAGCAGCTGTTACATGAAAGGAAGGGTAGTCATTCACATGCTCCTCTCTACCTGGAAGTAACTGGTATTTCCTTTCCTCTCAGTTGCTCAAATAAGCGGTGGTGAAGGAAATCTGAGTATACACTGCTGGTGGAGGGGCCTTAAGGAAACCTGTTGCTTTGTCATGTATGGGAAAAGCAAAATCTTTGTTTTAACAACTCAACCTATGGTAATATTCAGTTCATTAATTCACTCATTCTTTTATTTATATAAACTGGGCGCACAAAGATGAAAATCAGATCCATAAAATTAAAGAAGAGCTGCAGGCAGAGATTAAAGAAGCACTATTTCATGCATTTTTTCTAGAGATCAGCTTTAAATTGACCGTACCAGGGTAAACAAAATCTGGGTAAAGTTACCCTGCAAGAGAAGTGGCCTGTGGCCTGTGCCTCCTACTTTTTGTCTGTTCCAGCACTACAGACTCAACCAGTCTTTTCAACATTTAACACTGGCAGTGTGAGATACCTGCATGTCCACCATCATGGGTCGCTGTTGAGCAGATAGAGAACTCCCACCCACAAAAGGGGGACCTGCTGACCTTGATGGGGCTCAGTATGGGAGGATTGCCTTACGCCCCCATCGATAGCACAAAATAATGATTTCCCGGAGAATATATCATAAGTAAACAATTGTATTAGGTCTGTAACTTAATGCATATGAAGGAAAAAAATAAATAAAGTCCGCACCTGCAAGAGCGTTCCGACCAAAAGAAGTTACTCCAGACCACACATAGAAAAATGAAAAAAAAAATGAAAAGGTTTTTGGGATGTGGTGCAATACACTTTGAGTGCAATTTCTGTGTTTAATAAATGAATTTTCATTTTTCTATACGTGGTCTGGAGTAACTTATTTTGGTCGGCACACTCTTGCAGGTGCGGACTCTCTTTTTGCCCCCATCGATAGACCTGTCTGCTTATGAAAACTCTAATTGCTTGGAATTCTAACTTCTTTCCAACCTTCATTTGCAACACGCTTGTTCTAGGTCACAAATTTGGAAGTACTAAAAGCAGACAGTATCAGGCAACTAGCATTTTTGGAAGAAAGCCAGCAATGGTAGCCCCTGCATTTCACCAGGTGTACTTTAAATTGAATACGCCAGTCAGTCTATGAACTAATAGGCACTTTTATAAGGAAAGTAAATATTTTTCACCCAGTCAGCTTGCTCAGGTTTTCTGCATATAGCAAAGAATGTAAAAGTGCCCATACACTGCTCAATTCTCGTACGAGAATCGGGCGAAATCCCGAGAACGTACGAGAATCGAGCGAAATCCCGCGATCGTACGAGAATCGAGCAGTGTGAAGTTAACATTTGCATAGCTTTTCAGTGCACGTACATCCTTAGGTCCAACAATTTCAAAGACTAAGGGGTCTATCTATTAATGTTTTCCCATCTTTCCACCCATGATTTACCCTTTTGTTTACACCTTGTGTCAAAAATAGAAGCATTTTGGGTGAAAACAAGAATAAACAGACCCCTAAGAGACAGCTAAAGACTATTGTAAACCACCATGCCACCCCACTAAGCATGTACATAGGCATCTCAGCAATCTTGAATACATGTAAATAGTAGCCCACTCATTATGACAGACTGCACATGGGACATGTTGCACACTATATATACAGTATATACATACACATAGTGTGGACATGTACTTACCTCACTTCCTGCCTCTCTCCTGCTGCTCCAGTGCACATAAGACCCGCTTCCTCTCTACAAACTAGTGCATCTTTATTGGTAAACACTCATGTCCTTCATCCTCCCTGGGTCCAGTATGGTAGGATTTCCTGTTGGCCTTATCAGCGGCCCTGAATACCTGTGTCCCCCAACATGGACCATGATTCCATCCTCTGACCTGTACGTCACTGCTGTGCTCTAACATATGATAAAGAACAAGGCATCCAACACTGCTGGAAGTTTTGTAGTACTACCCTTGCAGGAGTTTCTGGAGGTTTACGGGCTCTCATGCCCTTTGACTAAGTGGAGTCTGCACCTTTTCCCTCTCCGGCTGTCCTCTTTTTCTTATGGTTCATGTGGGTCTCCCTTTCCAGCTTGCAGCCTGCACATCTCCTGGCTTGTGTTCCCAGTGTTTCCTTTCCCTCCATAGACACTCTCTCTGTGCCTCTGTCTGCTCTGTTCTGGGTTCCATTCTCTCTCTGCCTCCGCCCACTCTTTCCTGGGCTCTTTACCAGCTAAACTTTCATTCCCTGATCTCCACTAAGACTGTGAGCTCAGAGCGAGCCATTTTATGGCCAATGGTGCAACCAATCAGCATCCTTCTCACCTTCCTAACTTGTCAATCAATGACCAAGAATCCTGAGGCACAGCTAGTGCGTGGTGATGTGCTGCTAAGAAAGTGTCAGCAACAAATTCACACTGCTGACCCCCTAAAAAATAAAAAATACCCCAGAAAAATGATATAGAAAATATATACTTCCCTTAAAAAACCTAATACCAAAAACAATAAATCTCAAATGCTCCCTGCAAAACACTAAAACCAAAACCAAGAAAAAATATAAACTTTTAGGAAAATAAAAAAAACATCCAACAGTTAAGCAGCAGTAGACAATGTTGCTGACAAACAAAAAAAATGTCCTAAAAGAAGGACTATTGAGTCTATTCATGTTGAACACAAAGGGTGGTACACAATAAATAGCCCACAGCAAACAATTAACTTCGCAGAAATGTAGCTCAATACAGCAATATACAGTATATAGCACTTTAAAGCTTTGTATATACTGTAGCACTATATAGCAATAACAATCTCTCCCTGAAAACACTATGTCAGCTGCCTCTATCTACTCTAAAGCTGGCCATACACCTTACAATTATCTCAGATGGAAAAGGTGCAACAGATTCCTCCATCTACACTTAACTGTGTGGATGGAGTAATCTCCACCTGGGCCAATCTGTTGCACTTTTTACATCTGACCACAGAAAATCTGCAGATAATTGTAAGGTGTATGGGCACCTTTACTCTGACACATACTGACAAAAGGCTAATTGGAAACCTGATTTTTATTGAGAGGGGGCTGGCACATTAAAACCCTTTTATGGCACCTGACCGCAGATGAAAGGCTAGGAACTTCATGATTGGCAATTGGTTACTATGGCAGCAGACAATCCCCTTAGCTTACTGTTTTCCTGAACTACAAACAGCTAGAGTTCTGGCCAAACATGGTCCACCCAAACTCAAAGCTCATCCCTAAACCCAATTAATACAAAAAAAAAGCTAGCTAAGGTGTTGAAAATGGAAAAGTAAGCTATCAATCAGTTGTTGAGGACAGATATTGGTCCTTTATTTTAACCACTAGCTGAAAATCACTCTATTACATGTTCTCTTAAAGGAGATGCACGTTGCTGAATTATATTCCACCGTTGCCACTATCTGGAAAAAAAAATCAGTCGCAGCCAGCAAAAGTTAAGAAAAACAATATGTGGACTGTTGTCATTGTTGTGCATGTGGACTGGTAAATGCTGTAAAGAGGCTGCAGGACTTCAGCACCATTAAGATGTAACAAAGCGTGAAAAAAGGTAAAAATCCTTCACTTTCAACATTCAGCATTTTTCTACCTACATGGCATTCAGTAAGGGTTTACCTTTACTTGTAATATTTAGAGGAGTTCTGATCAATAGCCAGCCGTGTTGGTAAAAATAAAAGTCCTTATTTTTCTCACAGTGCTCCAACAGAAACAGCTTGTCTTCAGCAAACAAAATACATGAACAAAACGTCTCTTCAATATAACGGAAAATTCAGCTCACCGCCTGTATACATATGTCCCTTCTCAGGGTCAGCATCCCAGCCTGCTCTTCAGAGGATTCCGGATCCCCTTTCAGGACTATCAATCCCAGGAAGACTACAAAGTAGTTTCCCTTCTAAAATCACCCCAGAACTCCTCACCCTGCATTGGTGAGAACTTCTGACAAAACCCCTTAAAGGGACCACAACCTAAATAGCGGTGCAATATACCGTCCGTCCAGGACAGATTCCTGGCGTCCTCTACACCCTACTTTAACAGAGCTGCCAGAAGCCCTACACTAATCTCTCCCTATGCAGTTTATCAGAAGCACTTCCCATGCTTTCCCTATTACATATAAAGGACATTGTCAGAATGGCTGTTGTGAACTCTTTAACATTTTATAGTGAGGGAACTGAATTATTCCAAAGCTTCCTTATTGGCCCTTAAACAAAGTGTTTCTGGTGAAAAGATCTTCACATTCAGGCCTGGCTGTTTTATTGGTGTTATTTGTAAAACCCTAATGATAATCTGTAAAGTGCTAATAATCAGCACACTTGACAGACTCAGGTAATCCACAAAGATGGCCTGCACTGATAACAAGCAAATGATTCTCAATTCACCTTGCCAGTTAACATTAGTTGAAAAAATTCCATCAATATTCATTACTTTGGACCTGGGGGATGATACATTAATAGTGACTACATATTGTATATAGATGTCTCCGACAATATTGAGTGTAGATATAACAAACACTGTGGGTTTGAGGGGGTCCAGAGGCCTAAAGACATGCATTACCCCTTCTGAGTGAGGCATACATCACTGGTATGTCAAGTCTGGTATCTATACAAAGCTAATTTCATAACACACACTAATTTTATTGTTGTTAGATGGTAACATGGAAGTAGGAGGTTTGGGAAGGGAAGGTGAAAGATCATAAAGCACTTCAGCCTTCCTGCTTCATCTCCCTGGGCCTTTCTGATTGGGGACATAGCTCAGATTTGGTAAGAGGCTGGCCCAGGGACACATGGAAGTAGGAGGCTTGGGAAGGACAGGTGAGAAGTTCATAAAGCGCTACAGCCCTCATGCTTCACCTCCCTGGGCCTTTCTGATTGGGGGATAGCTTAGATTGGGGGCTGGCTCAGGGACACCCCCTAGAGGGCCCATAAAAAGCTTCTTCTCAAGGCTGCTGACAGCTATCATGTACCATCAAGAAGAAGCTCTTGTTGACTATCAAGATGGAGCTCTCATTAATATCAAGTACAGAACCTTTGCCATGCTTTACTTCGAGAGAGCCAATCCCGGATCCTTTTTTAGTTTAATTGACTGGACTCTGGTAGAACCCATAGAACCCAGGACTTTGCTAAGTACTTTCATTCTTATTATCTTTTTGTTTTACTGTTGTAGTATTTGCCTGCCTTTTATGTAACTTTTTTCTGCATTGTTTCTTTTATTAACAAACGATCTGTTAAAATCATCAAGCTTATCATTCACTGTAAATAAGAACTCAAGATATCCTTGTCTCTGTGAAGAGTGCTACCATATTATAAAAACCTCTTATATTCCTGTCTGAATGGACAGTGGGAATCACAGACATTGCTTAAGGTTTTTAATTGTCACAGCATTTGCTGGGAATAGTGCGCGTTTCCATAAAAACACTATTTTTTTGTCAAGGGTTAACTCCACAGTTAACCAAACCCCAGTGATGATCACACTCAGTCTGCCTTTAGATTGGTGTCCCTCCAGCTGATAAACTGAGACTGGGAGTGGTATTGTCACATCTTAGTGATGGCATGGTGGGATCAAAAACTGTGTATCGTCATGTGTTGGTAACAGTACAGTGGGATCAGACTTGCCCTTACCACCTCAAAACGCTGCAAACCTATGGTAGTGGTGAACAAGAACCTGCAGTCTAATAATCAGGACAGTCTCAGTTTATAACAGAGGATTATCCTTTTATTACTGTTTAAAAAAACCAAAACATATTATAAGTAATTTGTATAATAGCAGTAATAATACTTTACCTATAAATGGTTAAGGCAGAGTTTCAGTGTGTCCATGGCTGCATAGGCATGGCAGGCATCCAGCTGGTAACTATTCAAGTGAGCAGAATGATTGTAGTTTGCTGCTTTGTTTTTAGCCCCATCAACAAGGGCTAAATTATGGGGCCATATCTTGCAATATGCCTCTGAAATAAATGTCATCTCAGTGTTAAGTTCTAGGCGATTTATTACAGCATTAGGGCCAATAATACATATCCTCAGTACGACAAGGAGGGGGGATATAAATCAGAGCGGCTAACCCAGTGAAGCAGCAAGGAAAATAGTTTTATGGTAATGTCGGAGCACTTGGAGTGATGAAAGGGGAAACTTACCTATACAAACAGACCATAAATCCATCAAATCACAACAGCCATCCACTAAATCCTAAATGAATTTATGTGGCTGAAAAAAGTAACTATTTTTCAATAAATGTAATTGAATTTAGAATTTAGTGGCTGGATACTTGGAGTATTGTATATTTTATACTTTCTGTCTTTTTTGTAATAAACAGGATTCTAGGCTTAGTGTTGACCACTCATCTACCTGGTTGTTAAATAAATTAATAGGGAGGCGTACGGGCAGAAATTTATGAGCATAGCGCTTTTCTATTTTAAATCATAGGAATAATGTGGACAGTGTCCTATTATACTAGGTTCCTGGCTCATCATTTTCCTCTATATTTACCTTCCCATTACAATATAACTTCCTGAAGTGGCAACATATCATATAAGGCTCTTCAGTAGCTTTTCTAACAAGTTTGTTTTTCACTGTTGTGTTTTGTATTGCATTGTACTCTTCCAGTTTTATTATTTTGTTACAGGAAGACCAGTCAATCCACAATAAACATTTCTTTAGGTAAAAAAAATGTGAACAGCCTTCAATTCAAAGGCTATAAAATGCAAACTTATATGTGTAAACCTCTGAATATTTGACAATATGCTGTATGTTTGCTGCACAGCTAAGGATGAAACCTTAGGGTGAAAATATAAATATTTTCTGAATGAATGGGAAGCCTCTGTGCTTTCCATTCATTTAGAATAGAGGCTGCAGAAAAAAAGATTGAGGACTATGTGTCCTCAATTTCTTTTTCTATTTTAAAAGGGAAATATCAAGGGGATTTTTAGACCCCTAATATTTCCCTGAAGCCCCCCCAAGAGTAAAAAAAAAAAAAATTAAGAAAATGTAAAATAAATAAAAAT
>NW_017307725.1:225685-226346 GCF_000935625.1 Nanorana parkeri
TTACCCCCCCCTTACCTCTTCTGGCCGGTCTTCTGTCTTCATCTGTTTCCTATGTGATTTCTGTTTGCTGGGTCCTCACTGCTGTCCGAGGCCCCATGTTGTGCCTGCAGGGCTGTCTTCAGTGCCTCCTTGTTCTGCGGCTCCCTCCTCACAGCGGCTTGCGGGCCCCATACTATCTCAGCCAGTGGACAGGCCCCCCCATTTCAGTGTGTTGCGCCCCCCCATTTTGGATTGTCAGATGTTAAGATCAGTAGCCGGCGGCTGGCGGGCCCCCCATCTCTGCGCCGGGAGTGTCGGATGAACGGATGATCCGACACTCTCGGCGCAGAGATGGGGGGGCCTGCTGGCCGATGGGTACCGATCCGGCGCTGGGACTGTGCTGGGCCCCCTAGAGGCCCGAGGCCCCGGTGCGCCCGCACTGGCGGTAGTTCCGCCACTGCTTATGTGGGCTGAAGGGGGCAGCTGCTTTATGCCCCACAACAATGATTGGGCCCTGGGCGACTGCCCCTTTTGCCCTGCGTTAAAGACGGCCCTGATTACATCGATGGAGCCATTTGAAAAAAAAAATTATTAAAGGAATAGTCAAAAATTGACTGTTTGTTTTTTTTTAAAGGATATTATCTTAAGTCAGGACTTTTTACTTTCTATTTGATTTAATTTT
>NW_017307725.1:226450-229671 GCF_000935625.1 Nanorana parkeri
GGGGTTCCCCTTTAAAATTCCTACCAGACCTTAAGGGTCTGGTATGGATTTTGGGGGGAACCCCACGCACTTTTTTTGTGTTATAAGGGGGGGGGTCCCTCCTAACATTCCTACCAGACCTAAAGGGTCTGGTATGAATTGGGGGGAAACCTCACGCTTTTTTTTTTCATTTTCTGCAGTCTGTAAAAAAAAAATTCATTTTGCTGCAACAGAATTTGTCCAATAACGAATTTCGTTGCAGCACAATGACATTAGGAAAAAAAATGACATTTAGTCATTTAGGTCAATAGGAGAATGCCAATTCAAAAGCAAAGAAAATAAAAATCTTTATCCATTACTCTCCCATGCCTGAATTTGAACCAGCAACCTTCACAATGGCAATCCTGTGCTCTAACCTTTACACTATTGCTTCTGTATTTTAACCATAGAAATGTTGTAGAAGGTAAATGTTGTAATTTTTTTTTTCTAATGTCGTTTTGCTGCAACGAAATTCGTACAATAACGAATTTCGGGAAATCGGGAATTTTGGATTCCTTTACATTCGTCTTAGCTTTCATTCGGAATTCGGATGCATCCGAATCTCCAAATTTCCGAAAATTCGTCCAAAACGAATTTCGGAACGAACCGAATCGCACATGTCTAGTGTTTTGTACACTCCTGCCCCTAGGCCTCCTCCTCACTCTCAGTCCATACCTCCATGCAGCCCACTCAGCCACCGTCTCTCTCCAGCCTGCATTAGTTGCTGGGCAACAGGTGCTGCTCTGCCAGTGACAGCTCTTTGCTTTGATTGGCCAGTGGCAGCATCCCCTCAGCTAGCATCCTGGTTGCTAGGCAATGGCCAGCTGGGATTGCGCTGCCTCTTCTGCCCTCATTAGCTGCAGCACTCAGAGCACCATATTTAAGCATCACAGGCCTAGAGCCATATTCTGTCTATATGGGTTCCATACTTATTTTGTGAACCTTGATTCTGTCCACAATTAACCTGCATTCACTTTAGCCTATTCCTTTAGGTGGACCTTCACCCATTTAAAAAAAAAAAATATCTTCTGGTTTCTTCTCCTGCCCTCTTACAGAATTATAATTTGAAAAAAAAAAATATTACCTTTTTGTATTCAAATGCAGCACTTCCTGATTCCTCGCCTGAGTGAAAATGACGTAGGGATGTCCCAATGCCTCCTGATATAGCCATGTCACATCCCAGGAGGCATTGCTTGTGTTCAGATGTGCTGCAGGTCACCCACAGCAGATCTGCTCATATGCAGGAGAATCCTGCACATGTGCGTAGATGCCACTGGTTTTTGCAAGGTCCCAGATACCAGAATTCTTCCATGCATGTACAGATGCACATCAAGGCTCTGCCAGGTCCTGAGTACCTGGCAGAGACCTGCAGCACATCTGTTCATGTGTGGGATGTTTAATGATGGTGGCACAGGAAAGGGCACCAAGAAGAAAATTCCCTTTTTAATTACTCTATCATCTGCTGAATGCCCTGACCTTTGCCTATACCCAGATTATGCTAATTGACACCTGCCTGTTGTGGCCACTCATTTGCTCTGCAACAGTTTAAGTTTGACATTCCTGAGGACCACAAATGTTATTTGCTGTCCTTGCTCTGGCCCTTTGTACCTGGGGGCAACCAAGTATTACTGGGGGGCAACCAAGTATTGTTAGTGCAGCTTGCTTTAAGGAAATGGGGGCGGCTATGGGTGATGCTACATTTAGCAGTTATAGTATTTGACCTTTGGTACTGCGGCAAACATTTTTTAAAAAAATGCAGATTTTAGCTGAAGTTTCAGAAAAATTAATGCTCTCAATATTTTTCATTGGCACTGGTGACCTGTTACATAGTTACATAGTATTTGAGGTTGAATAAAGACATTAGTCCATCAAGTCCAACCTATTAGGAACTCATTCTAGGAGTACCTGTACCCCTGTATATTACCTGTACCCCTGTATATTACGGTCCCATAAGAAATCGTCCAAACGTTTCTTGAACAATTCCACATTCTTTGCTGAAATCAACTCCTGTGGCAGTGAGTTCCAGACCCTAACTAATTTTACTGTGAAGAACCCCCTTCGCCCCTTGTGCTGGAATTTTTTTCCACCTATTTTAGGTGATGGCCTCTAGTTTTTGTAATGGAGTTAATTTTAAACAGTTTATCGCTAATGACCCACAGCGCCACTGTTGTTTTATGAATAAAACGATTTAAGGCTAAATGTTAGTTAAAGGAAAGTTTCAGTTAAAATGCAATTGCCTGTAAAAGCATCTAATATTAGTATGGGATGTTAGGTATTAGTCTCAGCACTCTAAGCTTCAACATATATGTTATTTGCCATAAATTATTTTTGTAAAGACCAGTTATGAGCATTATGGTCTAAGGAATTTAACGTTTTTATTAAGATTTCCATGTTGCAAACTAAAGGCTCAAATTATTTGTCCAGATTTTGAGTTATAGCTCTTAGATTGGACAAAGGTGTGTAGTGGATAGTTTACACAAAATTAGCATTTTAGTTTACACACAATTTTAAATATATTGGGAAGCCCCATGCCCTTCTCTAATCTGTAGAAAAAAAAATAAGATCAACAGATATATATATATATTGTGGCAGTGCGTGGCAATGCCACTATGTAGAATGGCAAAAGGGTCACCCAGGACTCTCAGCCAGAGGGGCTGAGCAGTTCCAGGACAGAAATACTTTTGCAAGGAAAGAGCTGGCTTTTAAATTCTTTCCGGGTTTTCTAAATTATAACTGGGATCCTGGAACTGGGAGATTTCTAAGAGAACGGGGAGGGATGAGATCTACAGTCCCGGTTCCGTGGTTTAGTAGGGTTAAACACCTAATGATTGCACACCTGTGCACAGCCCTTATGGAAAGGGTGCTGGCGGATGTTCAGGGCCCCACCTGTGAGTCAGGAGAACTCCACCCAGGAGTCAGAGTGGAAGCCAGTGCAGCAGGGAGCTGCGGGGTTGTGAGACCTATTGTGCAGGTTAGCACGAGACCGCCTGGTGGAACAGACAGTGGCCTGAGGCCGGAGCAGCAGTTCTGTGAATGCAAAGACAGGAGGCTGGATGTGATAAAAAACCCCCGCGAGGGTAATCACATTGTTTTGTGAATGTTCATTTAATAAAAGCGGGCAAGGAAGCCCTTAAAGAAACCTGTGTGAGTGCTCTGTGAGCTCCCCAACGTCACAGTATATATATATATATATATATATATGA
>NW_017307725.1:229699-253674 GCF_000935625.1 Nanorana parkeri
CAGCAGGGCTCCATGGCATAAGCTGCAATTGACACACTAAAGTGGGTGACTATTTGCCATGGCTTTTATCTAACTGGAATGCATGATCTGCTGTTTCAAATTGAGAAAACAAGAACAAGGCTATCAGGTACTGCTGTGCTTCCTCTTTATCTAACCTGCAGTACTGTATTAAATGCTTACATATAAAGAAAAGATTGTGAACAAAAATGATATCAACATCCATTTAAAATGTATATACTTAAAAATATAACAAAAAATTAAGACAAAAATAAAAAAAATCCAACAAAACAAAGCAACCATGTATTAGTAACCAGAACAGTATACAATGGGAGGATGTAATCTATGTAAAAATACAAATGTGCCATAGCACACAGTCTCTTTCACTAGCAAAATAAACTTATTAAAAACCTGGGGTACATTTTTTAAGGATACATTTTCAACATGCAATGCAGCAGTTAAGGAAATGTTATCAAATAAAGCACATGGTGTTCAGAACATTGTGTTCTAACACATTACTGTACCATTTTACTGGTCTAAGTCTAGAAAAAGGTAGGATTGTTTACATGGTTGTGGACTGTACTTATGCATTTGGTGGCAAACATAGCTCCACTAAAACCCTTCTAGTTTTGTACCAACCCTTCCTATGGACTTATGGCTCAGGGTTAAATTTGTTAGTGCTCTGATGTAGAGCAGACATGGGTACAGCCAACAAAGATTTTCCTAACAGAGACAAGACTAGTAGAACATTTGTGGTGGGCCAGTCTTGGTCTGCATGACAAATCAAATATAAGTAAGCATGTGAAATGTCCTTATACTGCCATCCATGAGAACCTGCCGGACAGAAAACAGAGGAGCAGGGTATAGAAAAGCTATTACTATCCGTGCCAAGGTGTCATTCAGGACCTGTCTTGTACACAGAAAACATGGTATAGAAGAGATTGCATCTAACGTAAGTTCTAAAGAATTTTATGGACGTGTGTTACTGCTGGATTCATTTACGGTAGTTAAACGTTTAGAAAAGTATGCTGTTTTGTCAGCAAATTGTTTGATCCTACCAGTGTGTGCCAGCTACCATTTTATAGTCATGCTGCCAATTCAGAGAACATTGTTCAACAAACTTGTTGAACAATTTTCAACAAGTTCATTGGGAAAAATCTGTAGAGGCTGTGACAAGCTAAAATAATTGTAAAAAAGGTGAATGTGCTGCTTTATACTTAGAAGTAGGTCCTGCTTGATGTATTCTAGGGTCAATGAAATTCTGAGAGTAGGTTCACTTAAAGCCCTGTGTGTATTAGAGGAGGCACAGATCAGGGACTAAGAAACAATGCAGAGCAGAACTTTGACTTCTCACATGGATTAGAGACTAGACATAGTAAAAACAAGGATGTGGAATTAGCATCAGTCAGACCCAAATTTGATGATTAGGGTCAACTTAATGTAAAAATTAGTTTTATACCCTGATGCCAAGATGTCTAAAATTACATTCTGGGCAGTAAAGGCAACTCATCCTTTGCTCTCCAGTACTTGCTCCTCTAGCCCTTGGGATGTTTGCAAGTATTAATCACTTGCATCACCCTGGTAATTTATGTGCATACAAGATGGAAAATACCTTTCAGTGATTGGACTGTTTCCTAATGCTTTATGTTTAACTGGTAAACTTAAAACTGCACAGACACAAGAGAATGGTCAGATGGGGATACATGTTTCTTACACAAATTCAGAATTTTTTTTCCTCTGACAGATACAATTTATTGCACAAAAATGTCTGAATAATTGCTTTAAAATACAGACATGGACAAATTTGTTGGTATCCTGCCACAAAAAAAGAAGAACCCACAATATTCTCTGAAATAATTTGAAATAACCAAAGTATTTGGCATCGATCATTAGTTATTCCATATTTAATAAAAATCTGTGTTGAGACGGGCAGCAAAGGGTCAGAGGCAGTGGTTGGTCCAAGGTCGGTACACGGAAGATCAGATGGGAGTTCAGAAAACAGCCAGTAAGGCACACAAGAAAGGGAGCTTCGTCTGTCACACCATAAGGTGGAATAACTCAGCAACAAGCCAGGGCTCTGGCCAGGTTTTTATAGCCAGGGGGTGTAAGTCCCCCCCCCTGTCACCGAGGCAACTAGGAGGCTTCTCTCCACGAGAGCCAATGGCAGACGAGAGGTGGTATGTGTGGGCTGGGATCCTCCCCCGGCAAGGCCCACACCTGAGGCCTAAACGGGCGCAGGTGCACTATGTGCGTGCTTCCGGGGATGCGTGCGCAGCCCGTGTATTGCACACGCGCGCCTGCTGCGCGACTTGCGCATGCACACCAGCAACCCAGGCACCAGTGGTTCTGCCAGGCTGGTGGGAGACCCATACCCCGTGCCAACAAAATATTTTAAATAATAAAACAAATGAAAATGGCATGGACAAAAATTATGGGATCCAGAACCTAATATTTTACAACTTTTAGAGGAAATCAAGCAACAAGTGTTTTCTATAACTCTCAATATGACTTCTGCATCTGATGTTTGATAGGATTCAGATCAGGGCTCACAGAATGCCACTTCAGAATAGTTCAATGTTTTGTTCTCAGCCATTATTGGCGCTTTCAGCTGTGTGCCTTGGGTCATTATCCTGTTAGAAGTCCCATGACCTATGACTAAGACTGGGCAATACATTTTGCTCCAGAATTCCTTGATAGACATGAGGTATTATTGTGCACTTCACAATTTCCAAAGCAGGTACCCTGTGCCAAACAGCCCCAAAACATAATTAAGCCTCCTCTATGTTTCACAGTAGGTTTTGAAAGCTTAATTTTGTCATCTTTTAATGTAGAGCTGATGTGACTTATCAAAAAGCTGGTCTCATCTTTCCAAAGTGCATTCTCCTAGAAGTATTGTTGCTTGTCAATATACATTTTAGTAGATTCCAGTCTGGCTTTTTTATATTTTTCTTTCAGTGGAGTCTTCCTTTAAGCCAAGTGCCATTCAAAAAAACAACAGACAGTGTATTAAGACACTTAGGTATCTTGTCCTTGGAGATCAGCTTGCATCTCTTTGGAGGTTTTTCTTGGCTCTTTAGCTATTATGTGCATTATTCTTCTATTCAATCTGGAGTCCATTTTCGTCTTGCAGCTTCATCCAGGAAGGATGGTTACACTCACATTGACCTTACACTTGATAATATTTGTACCTGTAGTTATAGGAACATAATGCTGCTTGGAAAGGGTTTTTAGCCTTTACATTTGACATGCTAGTCCATAATTGTCTTTCTGACCTACTCAGACAGCTCTCTCCTTTGATCTTTTGGTCAATGTTTAGTGTGGTGTATACAATAAAATCCAAACAGCAGAATGACCACTTTTCTCCATTTAAATAGGATGACTGGCCTATTACATGCGTGACACTATTTAAAGAAAACAGTTGGCATGCAGGTATGCATGAGACAATTGCTTTGAATTGTATCACTTTTAGGAGCAATGAAGCATGTTTTAATAAGTTGTAACGGTACTAACAACTGTGTTTATGTCTATATAAATGTCTTTCTTGCTGGCACAAGGCTCCTATTACATTTTTAATATTCCAATTCCAAACAATTTTATTAAGTACAGGGGTCAGAGATAGACACAGTAAGCAAATTGTCATTTTGTTGAGGTTAAAGGTTTTGATAAAACAACCCCCAATCCAGTTGAAAATCAAATTGCAGCTGGTAAACATATAGTTAAAACTGTGATCACCGCAAAGATGTGCTAGAGTAAGTATACCAGCTTTTATCTATCTCCAAAACCCAGAAAGTGGGAAGTAGCTCATTAGACCAGATATGAGTACATCTATTGTGTCTAGAGATTCCCAGCTGTTCCTTAGCTGTTGCACAAACATTAACCAGGGCAGCTTTGTATGTAACAGCAACAAGTGAAGGTTGTTGACCCTAAAAAGAAAAAAGTAAAATACCCTGTTAAAATAGTAAAAAAAGAATTAGACTCAACCCCTAAAACCTACCCTAAAACAATAGACCCCAAAACTCTTTTTTGCAATTTATTTTCTGTTGCAAAGAAAAAAATATAAAAGTGCAAAAAAGTAAAATAAAATACCCCTAAAAAGAGAAAGGCCAGCAGCATCTAAACAACAACAGAACTTGTTTCTGACACATGCAATACCACAATGCAATTCACAGTAATGGATGCCACTGAACAGCACAGTGAATTCTAGCACCGGGGAGTACACTCATCCCTGCTTGCAGGCATTGAATCATCTATGACTTCTGGACCATATCAAAGTGTGCTTAATGAGAATGTGAAGCCATCTGTTCAACAGTTTAACATGAAGTAGAAATTGATCTTTTAACATGATAATGATAGTTGGGGTTATTTGAAATAGGGAGTTAATTCAAGGAAATTGACAAGCTTCTTGCAACTGAAGGAATTTTTCCTGTACAACTGATCAAACATTTTGATGTCATATTCTGTTGCGCAATTATTTAAAACACATCCAAGAGGTAATTTCTGCTAAAGGGGACAATACCAACTTCTGAGGCCAAGTGTGCACTTACTTATTGCACAGTACACCATCACATCCATGGATATAGTGTGTATATACATCCATGGATATATAGTTATATACACTGAGTGGCCAGATTATTATGACCACCTGATGTTTGTAGGCAAATTAGCTATAATTAGCTATAATTTTGCGCTGAAGTTGCTAGAGGGCCAGACCATTATAAATAGGGAAGCAGGTTGTTTACCACGACAGTAGAAGTGATATTTTTTCTGACGATATGGGTAAACAACGCGATTTAACAGCCTTTGAATGTGGGATGATTGTGGGCGCTCTGAGCCATGGAGCGAGTATCAGCAAAACAGCAGAATTCGTTAAATGTTCAAGAGCAGCTGTTGTTAAAGTGTTCAACAAGTGTCCAGAACATTTTTCAAATCAGCTGGCCAAGCCATTTTGAATTTTCTGCAATTTTTTCCTATTGATTTGATTTTCAACTGCTGCGTTGCTAGCGTTTGTAAAAGACCCCCCAAACCATATATTGTCTGAAATGGATCCCTCCCTGGGATGGCTCCAGGGAGGGATGAGAGACTCCAGATGCCGCGGTGCCGCCGGGGGGGGGCATACTGAGCTGGCCAGCTGGAAGCACTTTTGTAGCTCCGTACATGGATATATAGTTATATATATATATCCAGGGCTTGAAAAATTTGGCGGTGTCTCACCAGTCAGTCACAAATTTCACCAGTCAGCATGACCGGACTATAGCCTTGCAATATATGTTAAAAAAATTTGGGGACAGATAGAGCTTTCTTTTGTGACCCCACGGGGGGTTATTTGTTTTAACTTTATAATGAAAAAAGTACCCTAAATGTTAAAAAAAAAAAGTTTCCCTATGTTATAAAACATTTATTCTTACCCATATTTTTAGTACAACATAAAAGTCGGGGTCACGTCGTGTAAATAGACACCAAACATGTCAAGCCTTAAAATTGCGTGCGCCCGCAAAATCGCAAAAAACGCCCATACGCGACGATTAAAATGCTTTTACTGCTCATCAGTTTAGTGTTATCAGTGATTGATGGCTCTAGAATTATTGCTCTCACTCCGACATTTGCGGCGATATGTAACATGTGCGGCACAATAGGCGCAATCGTCGTTTTCGCACGTAGGCGCACCCGACGCATATCTACGTGTGTATGTGGGGGGCGGGGGACTTTAAAAAATGTTTTCTTTTTTAATTTTTTTATGCTTCTTTATTTATTTTATGATTCTTTAATTTTTATATTACTTTTTTTTTTAACACACAACTTTATTGCTATTACATGGGGGGCTAAGAAGCCCTATGGGATAGCTAATTTACATGACAGGTCCTCTTAATGGAGACCTCAGGGGTCTCCAAGACCCCTAAAGTCACCTAGGGACCCCCAGAGAAGCTGATGAAACAGAGATGGGCTTCATCAGCTTCTGTAGCTGGAGAGTAACAACAAAGGAACACGGAGGGCGCAACATGCAAACACAACAATAAAGCACTAGCTAATTGGACTGAAATATGTATAAAAAACAGGGGGTCAATCTGGTGGTAAAGAATCAATGGCAGAGAATAAATGTGATGACACTTATGTGTAGATCCAGGGATCAGAAGATGGGCGTCCTGTGCAGAGGATCAGGATCATCAGTGTGGGCTCCGGGCAGTGTGGGGGGTAACCAAGGGGAACCAAACAATATCGAGTGCAGAATAGGCACACTGCATCTGCAGCTGTGGGTGAAGGTGCTCGGTCTTTGTCCCGTCAGCTGTGGGCAGTGTGCGGGAGGCGGTACGTAACGGGAGCTGACAGGCGCCGGGTAGTCAGATCAGTGAGGGCATGGGGAAACTCTGGGTGAATGTAGCTGGAGAGTGACACTGAATGCAGGAAGTGATGTAATATACATCACTTCCTGCATTCAGGGACTGAGAGGAGATCAAAGGGAGTTCGTATACTGAACTCCCTTTGATCAACAGCTGCAAAATTTGCCAACATATATGTGACAGAGTACAGCGAGTCACAACAACAAAATGTACACCATTAAGGGATCATACTCATGTACATCTGCTAACGTGGTTTATATGATACAGTGTTCAGCATGTGACAAAGGCTGTTACATTGGGGAACCTGGCCTTAAGCTGCATCTCAGGATGAACCTACACAGGAGCTCGATCAAGAACCACAAAGATAATGAATATTGCACCCCAGTAGGACCTCACTTTTCCCAGAAAGATCACTCCATCCAAAACCTCAATATTAAAGTACTGAAAGGGAATTTTAAAAACTCTCATGAAAGAAAAACATTTGAAAGAACATATATTTACAAAACCACTGTACATTCCCTTTAACCCTTTCACTCCCACCAACATTTATCATAGGCAGCAGTGGGCCCTTGTAAACAGGAAGTCTGTTTAACTGTCTAAAGCCGTCTATTAGCTTTACACTAAAAGCCATTTGGGTGGCTGTAAAGATGTCTGATCTCTTCCAGAGATCAGTAAATGTCTGCCCTCCCTATCCCTTGCCTTGCTTCCCGGGCTCCACTGCCCCTCCTGCAGCCCCGGGACCAGCATTGTGAGTGTCAGCTGGTAGATCTCCTCTCCACTGCTTGAAACAATTATTTCATCACTTCCCGTTTCTTAACTGTCATCACCCTGCTTGATCAGCTTTAATGGGCTTCAGAGGTGACATCAAGGTTCTTCTAGACCCCTAATGTCTTCTTAAAGAGGACTTGTCACTTCTAAAGTGCTAGCTTCCATAGACCAATAACAGTGCTCTTTCACAGCAGCAACAAAGAGAATGGTGGGTGCACAACGACCAAGCCCATCAGCAGATACTCACAGAAAAAAGTCTGGTTGCACACCGGAAGCTTTACTTATTATAGCGCACATTATAGTGCTGCAAGCACTGGACCGGAATGCAGGCACTGATGTGCCATGTGTTCGTGGGCAGGCAATCGCACTTTGAAAGGGAGGCGTGGCTGCAGTGCCACGACCCCTCCCACCCCTGAACACAGAGAGGCGGCCGAGTTGCAATAAAGTGTGCTCCAGAGGCTGAGTGCTCTGGTATGCCCTGTTTGTGGTGTGAACCAGCCCTTATGGCCTGGAGGCAGTTATATGACTGTTAAGTAAAGCTGTCAATAAAGGTATTTAGGGTCTGATTTTTGCACCAATGAGAACACAGACTAAATGCTATATAACAAAAGTATGTCCTGCTTGTTTTGAACACTTATCCTTTACATCTAAAATGCTGTTATTGTAGGCTTTCTATTCCAAGATTTGAATGGCTCATTAATTTACCATTTTGTCAAGCAAGAAACCATGATATGTTAGCTTTATACTAAAATTAAAAGGAAGTGATATCTCTTCAGATGTAGTTTGCATTTTAGTATATTGTGCAAACTTCCATTAAACTTTAAAAATAAGAAAATTATATCATGGGTAATGTCTGAGGTGTTAATTTATGTAGGGAAAATGAGTAGTAATCTAGTGAAACGGTGTATAATGCAATGCTTTCGTTAGGCTTATATTAAACTAAATGATTTGGCAATGTGTTTAGTGACATCGCTGTTGGGTTAAAGAGAAGTCACAATATCAGCTGGGGTTAATTACAACCTATTCTCTCGGACATTTTACACAGAATTAGCAATTTACTTTTTCTTTTCCTCTTCAGAGTTCAAGATTTCTAAGATTTTACTTTGCATTTTAATGAGACAATTATCACATAAATTAGCAGCCGTGTTTAGAGTGAATGATGATTTGTATGGTTCTAGAAGATGATGACAAACTGCTAAAAACCTACATATTGTAAAATATATTGTACCATTGCAAAAATATTATTAGGAATGTAAGCCATTCAAAGACAGTGGTTAGAGTATCAGTGGATGCTAATTATGTTAGAATTCTTAGAAACCATTCAAACTAAATTTTGAATAATTATAATTCCATTCTAAGATAGTTTTAGCTCATGGTAATATATATAATAATTTTCTTGCTGAGCAAAATTTATTTTATGAATGAGCTGTTATTACTAAAATAAGATATTTCTCAACACTTGTACTATAAGCCTTACAGAACAATATAGTGTACTAATTTTTGAAAATGTTAGCTAATAATATAATTTTAAATGGAGATATGCTACAAAAATATAACACATGCGTAAGAAATAGGGATAAGTGAAATCCTTATAGGGTCTGGCATGGATTTTAAGGGGTAGCCCAGACAAAGAACATGGCTAGATGGCTGGCCAGGAAAGGGGAGGGCAGCAAGGATGTAGCCTGAATCATTCCAGGCCACATGTCCTCAGCACTGGGAAAGGTAACTTGCAGGGGGACTTTAAAATTAGGGGGCCTCAGATCCAGTCTTCTTCCCTCCATAATATCCCTTGTTACTTAGTTACAAAAAATTATATAGTAAATTAAAACACTCACACTGTGAAAATGTCATTTTTTTGTATAAATAATTAAACAAATAAACAATGTCCCTGGGTGGAAATCCAATGTCAATCACGTAATACATTGATGTAGCTCCAACATCAATCACCAAGCTCACTGACCTGTGCCACAACTTTTTTATACCACCACATTTTTTTGTAAATGAGTCACAAGGGATAACATGTACTCCTTACAAATTCACATCATGGGGTATCTAGGGGGCCCTTCTAATTTTGAAGAGGTTTCCAGAGCCCCATATCCACTGAGCCAGGGATGTTGAGATAAGGCTATTGTCCTCATCAAATTGGGACAAGGTACCTTGCAGGGGAAGAAAGGTTTTGTGCCCACACCTGCAAGGTACCCTCCTAATGTTGAGGGCATGCAGCCTGCTATGGTCCAGGAGAGGGTACACACTCTCTGCTCCCCCTTTCCCGGGTAGTCAGAGTGTATGTCTGGATACGGATTTATGGATTTTGAGTGATGTAATTTATTTTCTTCAGGGCATTTGGCCTCATTTGCCGTGTATGGTTCAGGAGTGAACTTTCTGCCCCTCCCTTTCCTGGCCAACCAGGCAGCATGCCTGGAAAAGGGTCTACCATGGATTTTGGGGAGGATTCCAGGCAGCAAAAATAATAGCGAGGGGTTGATGCAGACAAGAGCCTTCACCCCACACCCCATGCTCAGTGGTTGTTGAAATTTGGAAAACCTCTTTAGAATAACATGACCCCCAGATATCTAGCCCTCTCTCCTACATACATTGGTAAGGGTTACATACTTTACCTTGTTACACATTCACAAAAATGTACATAGTAAAAAAAATCTACACCTTAGAAAAAGTCCTTTATTGGAAAAAATACCTCCCTCCCAAAAAATGTTTAACAATGTAAATCCAGCGTGAATCATGTCATTCAGCATTGTAGATCTAGTGTTAATCATCATGAGCAGAGCCCTGATAACCTTCCACCAAACACAATCTTCTCCCTTGACTACTCACATTGCAAATGACAGTTCTCTAGTGTCGCTTGAATGTCAACACAGTGCTTGGGAATCTGGGTAATGTCATTGACCAAATGACTTCTGGCAGTAGCAGATGGAAGTTCGAGCAGATAGGCAGGCAAAGTGGTCAAATCTGGCTTTTTAATTTGCTTGTTCACTGAACTGTGAACAAGCTGGCTTTGGGTCAAAATTATAGTTGACCCAAACCTGCAGCTCATTCCTAGTCCAATAACTCAGTCTTTGGCATGACACATCACAGTACCAATATGAGGGGTTGAGATGGAATAGCATCCCAAACATTTACTAAGCTGTCTGTTTTGCTGAATCATACTACTTTCAGTTTCATTCACCCCAGGCCAGAGAGATAGCCAATGAGGCTTGGTCACTTTTTCTATTAAGGAAAAATTGACAGCGCTTTTGGATTTGGAGCAACATGTGACCTCCTTTCAGCAGCATCGGGTCTCGGCAGGAAGCGGGGAAGGAGACCAATGAAAATCAAGCCACCAATCTCCTCCCCACTGTATGGGACCTTATGAATCACTTGTGATCACTCAGCTGTCATTGCTCGTCTGCATAAGCCGGACAATAAGCTATTGGAGTGTGATATGTGCTCCAATAGCTTATTTGGAGTGGAAATGTTACATTAGGGGTCTAATTGACCCCTAATGTCACCTTAAAGAGTACCTGTCACCGCTAGTATGCTATTATATAAGGGAGCTTGTAAGCTCCCTTATGTGATAGCAATTAAGTAAAAAAAACATAACATTAAATAAAATAAATGTAAAAATAAAAAAATAAAGTTCCCAGCCCCCGTGAGCACATGTGTATTAATGCAAACATGTGTTTGGTGCACTTACATATGAAAACAATGATCGTGCTACACGTTAGGTATTTCTGCATGTGCCAGCGTGAGAACAATAATTCTAGGGCCAGTATTCATGAATATGTCTAAACTTATGACCTGTAGTGGCTTTTAAACCGTTGTCTAGGGACAATTTCGGGTACTGTATTTTGTCTATTTTTCGCCATTTCACGGATGCACAAAGTTTTTAATGTATATTATATTGTGTTTTTGGGCACTAAAATCAACTTAAGTGCTTTGCTTTCAGAAAATATATAATGTTTTGGGGTTTTATGTAATTTTCATGCCTAAAATGTGGATGATAACATGTCTGCTAAAAACACCAAAAAAGGCATTGGCAGGGAAAGGGTTGATAGACTTCGATCCTCTCCTCTACCAATTGTGTAATAGCATGTCCTTGGAGCACAAATTAAGAGGAACTATGCACATTACAAAGTTCTAAAGTTAGGTTGAAAGTACATTAATGTCCGTAAAAGGTTCCCTTGAAACCTTAGTTGATGCAGTGTAAGGGAAAAAAACCTTAAAGCATTGTCTAAACTTCCCCATTATAATCTCTTTTCTCTGGAGTAATTCTATGCATCTGAGCAGCAATTGGCATCAGATCATAGTGTAGCAGCACAAAGCTGGACATATACACTGCGTCCGTCATAAAAGTCGATACGATCCTCCCTGTTCATTGATTGTTTATCTATTGTGTGCTTACATCTTTACTTTTTTTAAATGCAGTTTTGAATATGACTGGTTGCTTTTGTACATTAAAGGTAATGTTTAATAAAAAAGGCTCATTGGCTGAACTGCATGTTGTGCTATGTCTTCAAGATGAAAAGCATCATTTGAAATAGTTTTCTTTTCTGCCTTCTTTTAACTGTGTAGGTTATTTAGTAACTCCATCTAGCAAGCAGAATGAAAACTCGGTGATAGGAAAGACTTACTTCTAAAGTAAATCATCAGAAATCTTTGAAAATACAGTTTATTTTTAAGGACTTCTATGGAATATCATAAAGTGCAGAAGGTAAGAAAACACTGTTAGTTCTTGGATAATAAAATGTTCCAGGAATGAAATTCTCCTGTGCACTTGCTCTAGCACATCATGCATTCTTTCATTTGTGCTATGGCTGACTTTTATAAGGCCAGCGAGTTTGTGGGCAGTCTTAATGGGTTCTCTCTGATTTTTAATTAGAGAAAGCCACAGTGTGTAGCAAGCAGCTGGCGTAGTCTTCTGTCTTGAGCAAAAGTCAAACTAATTAAGATTCTTGAAGGAAAATATTTCCATTCCAGCAGGCTTAATCAGTCAGATTTGTTAAGAGAATGCAGAGCTGGGCTCTGTATGTGGACAAGGGGTAACCTTGAAGAGGCAAGACTTTATATCAAGGTGGCTTAATTTAGAGATTATATTGGCTAGAAAATAGCCTTTTATCTAAAAGAAAATGAGCATTCAAATGAAAAATGTATCTGAATAAACATGTGGTAAAACCTTACTCAATTCTGAGTTGTCTTCAGAGCTGTGCTTAGAGTGTAAATGTGAGCAAGCTATGGACAATCAAATATTTAATTCTTCTTTACATGCAGTAAATGCTCTTTAGAATAAGCCCACAGTGACCTCTGTATCTGCAGGCACTATGGAGCAATTTATTCTCAAATTTCACAGCAAAATCATTCAAAATGTTCTTTTGTCAGCTCAGCTTACCCCGCTCACCCATTCCAGCAATGACTTAGCAGCCTGCAAGCCTTTCAATCCCTAATTCAAACATAGAGCATTCCTAAAAATTATTTTTAAACATCTTAAATTTGATGGAAATGCAACATTTACTGTAAATATCTTTCCAAATGCTATGTCCAGCATTGCCTTTACATTCCTTTATGTTTAATTATTACCAATGTACATTTACATTTTTAAAAATACTTTAATTGTGGTTATGTGACCGCTACCCATCAGTTCTTGTCAAATAGCAAAATACAAAATTTTGCTATGGGGCCCTGTGATTTCTAGTTACGCCCCTGACCCAAACCTCAAGATCTTTAACCCTTTGTTAATTGTTCAAATATAGTTTATAATTTAGAAATTGATCTGCCAGTACAGTACAGACATGGTTAATTGTGGTAAATATTACTACCACCCCTTCCTTTAACCTTATATAGCAGGGGAAATTTCAATTTTGGAATTTGCAGCAAAAAGCAAATAAAGATGTAAACGCCATTTTTTTCCTCTAAGTTATGCTATGTGAATCAGAAGTTGTTATAAAGATAAAAAGATAATCCCAATTTGGCTGCACAAGTGGAAATTCACTTTAAACCCCAACAGGATTTCACTTTTTTTGCTGAAGCACTGTGTCATAAACAAATACTGTGGACCTCAGTCCGATGGCCAGCATCATTCAAACCACTTCCAGGTCATCCTGGATCCTAGCCTGTGACTGGACAGTGAAGAAGAAGCAACACAATGGTGAGCTCATTTCTCTGTCACTCTGCTTTCCCTTCCTATCAGCATACATCTTGATAGCACATTACCTTATTGTCTCTATTGTACTGCTTCTTCCACTCACATTTCAGCCCTGCTGTACAGGGACTGCTAGAGACTGATACCGGGTCAAATTCAGATATTTACACTGCTTCCATTTAAATAATGCATGTAATGACATATTAAACATTTCAGAGATTAGGTAATGGGTGTCTTTTGTTATATGCCTATAATTCAGCTTTACCATGTTTATATTTATATAAGATATTAGTGATGTCTAGAGCCTAGCCACAATTACACATTAGAGACACTACTACCCTAGGCATGCAAGATTAGTGACACCTTTTCTTACAGGCTGCACTGCAAATACTACCAACTATTTTTCCTGGATGCAATTAAAACTAAAAAGTACTACTGAAGTGCATATAATGTTAGCTTAAAATGCAGAACTAATACCGAACTGTACATTTCCCATTCCAGGTAAATAGACAATGTTAGTATGTGAAATCTGTGTAAAATTAATATCTAATCGTATACTATGTGAATTAATGCTGCTGTATGCAACACAGATCTATGATGTAATAAAACCAACAGAGATTTGAAAACATTTTAGTTACGTCGTTTTGTATCACATGGACCTTAGCCAAATTGTTATTATTATGCCTCCTCTTATTTTTAAAGGAGAACTATGAGGTGAGTGATTTTCACTCACCCTCATAGTTCTAGCCGACCTGTGACAATTAAACTGTCACAGGTTGGCTCAGTAGATCAGGAAGTGAGCGAACACATACCGGCGTTCGCTCACTCCTCAATCCTGTCACGGCTCTCTGCCATGACAGGGGAGGGACTGGATTCCCCCCTCCCCGCTCCGATCCTCTGGCGCTGACTGGCGGAACGGATGGGAGAGGGAGCCGGTACAGCTGCCTCTGCCTATGGATGGGCTGAGCCAGCTGTCACTCACGCATAATTGTCGGGATCCGTTTCAGCTGCGTCTTCTGTTTTTTAATTTTATTTAATTGTATTATTTATTGTTATTATACAGGATTTATATAGTGCCAACAGTGTGAGCTGCGCTTTACAATATAAGGAAGACATTACAATTACAATACAATTCAAGACAAGATGGTAAGGAGGGCACTGCCCTAGGGATTTTAAAACATGCTAAGCTCTGTATAAAACAATTTTGTCTAAGCAAGTGCTAGGCTGGGCCATTAATTAAGTTGTTAATTGATAACAGGTAAATGGAGAGACCATCTTGTATATGACCACACAAAGTACATTGCACATTTGAAAACTATTGGGGTAATACAATAAAAGTTACTGTGGTATATTACTGGCTACTAAATTATTTACAGCTGTGATATAATCCAGAATCTTTGTTGTTATATATTAATCACTATTACCAAGGGCAGAATAGATTCTAGTTTGGCAAATTTAAAAAGTGGATCGGACACAAATAATGAAGATGAACTTAGGTCACTGAAGATAATCTAAAGTATAATATGCTTTAAATTGGGGACAATGACAACTGCCAGCTGCCTTTAGTGATGATTACTTTGACCGGCTAACCCAAGTTACACAGTGGTGATCTTTTGTTTTTGTTCTCTACATGTTTGCAAAATTCTCTTAATTTGTTCATTTTTCTTTTGTTAATACCTTTTTGAAAAGATTAATCCAATTTGTATATTCTATGACAAGTTTAAATTCAACTATGCTTTCAGATTGTAACAAATCTTTAGAATGGATCCATCTTTTTATGCAGCACATGAGAACATGCAAGGTAAGAATTCAACTGCACCTGTAGTTTTCATTCTTTGTTTAGGCATGAATGGTTTTTGTAATTGTAATCCACGGAGCATATTATTACTGCAATCTAGAATTTCAGATCCCCTATTGTTGCATGCACATGCAGTCACCATTGCTAATTAAAGGCTAACTCACTTGTTACAAAATACAAATTATATATTTTTTTTAAATGTTTCCTTTAATTTTTTTTCTTGTCAGCGTTCTAATTTTTATCAGTTCAGCAGGAAATTGTAGACTACCGGAAACTCCCGTAAGACACAGCTGAAAACAGATGCTAATTACTAAATCAATGCATTAACATGATCCGGAGAGACCAGGCTTGGGTCACTTTCAACGCTCCAAATACAAAATAATGAATTCAGAGATTTACAAGTTTCCAGAGCTAGAAATGAGCACAATAGCATTTGAGACCAACTTAAATATTTATCTTGTTGCAATTTTAAACCCTAGTTAAATTTAAAATCTAGATCAGTGTGTTAGTTTTCTGCCTGTTATTATTGTCTCAAATGCTGGTATTTTATATAACTATTTATTAACATTTACAGTACATATGAACAGCTGTAAAGCAGCTGATTTCCTCATTTGTTTTGGAGCTTGTTGCCTCTTCTTTGTCAGTTCACTAAACAGAATTTCTGAAATATCTTCTTTTTAACTGCATTACTGTTTGGGGAATATACACAGAAACCTATTTTATTGTTAGTTTTAGATAGCGTGAGGCAGTGTTAATGTTTCTGTCAGGTTTTCATTTCTGTCCGCATTGGGAAGATTTTTCTTCACTTCCTATGCTTGAGACACACATATTCAAAATGAGTGGAACAGTTGTCTTTGGGACAGCAATAAGGACATTGACAGAACTATAATGAGTCCTCACTCTCAATCTTGAGATCTCTACAAGAGGAGCTTGTGACAATAAAAATATGACAGAGGCTCTAATATATTATCCATAAGGAAATTAAATGTTTTGGCTGATGTTGGGCTTTAAAAAGCCTAGTGCTGAAATCAAACAATTTTGACTTTGCTGATATTTAGCCTTGATCATGGCTTTTGCAATTATTTGATGAAAAAGCAAAGTCCAAATACGTGGATTTGCTACTAGGTGAAAATGTTTCAGCTATAGTTCATCAGCAGAAAATCATATATTTATTACTACCACTACTAAATGTGATGACTTCATACACAAGGGCATTGGTTGCTCTGATACTAGCGGCCACTGGGATCCTAGCAACCAATGATGCATCTCTGGCCACATTCAGCTGCTAGCTGGCTGCTGCTGAATGGGGCCAGAGATGCCAGCTGCTGGCTCATTGATCAAATATGGTCAGTTTGTAAGCAAGCTGGCAGGGATCCTGTGCGGTATCATTGACCACATATCCCTATCATAAATGACAGATCCCCACCACCTTGTTTACATAAGAAGCCAGTGGGGATCTGTTATTTACAATGGGGGTAATGCCAAAGCAGCATTATTGGTTAGTGAATCATCATGGCAAAGAGTCAACATCATTAGAAGGCGCTCATCCTGGTTGACATGGATCTACATTGCTGGATGATATTATTGACAATGGATTTATACCATAGGGCTTTTTTGTTCAATAAAGGGCTTTTATTATGGTGTGGTTGTTTTTATTTGACTTTACATTTTTTAGTAATTAAGTAACCAGGGGTACAATGAACCCCTTAGTCTCTCAAGTTGGGGGAGATACTGGGGCCCCCTTTTTTAATTGGAGGATTCCATATTCTGCAAATTTCCACCTTGCAGACCTCTACATCCCTTTTGAGTAACAGAATGTGAGATTGAGGCCCTTGTCCTCTCACCATGGTGCCTTGCAAGAAATGTATGCTCTCAGTTTTAAAGGCATGTAGCCTGGTATGTTTTGGGGAGAGGGAACAGGCTTACTTCTCCCCTTTCCTGGCCAGCTAGGCTGCTTGCCTGGATAAGGCAAATCAACATCTATCGAAATGAGGACCATCTGATGATGTTGACATGTCTCCATGACAACCTGCCCAGTAACAATGCTGTCCAGCCACTACTCCCAATGCAAATTACAGATATCTACTGGCTTTTGTTTGCAAACCAGATGTTAGGGAGCCTGGGGGAGTGCATCATACTGCATCCACAACTCCTCTCCTAAGACTGTTATTTAAGGATTTGCGTTTTTAATGTTTCCCTTTAGATCACATTACAAGTGCCTCTCTCATTGGTACATGTTCCCCATGGCAGTTCCCAGTAGCTACCCATGTCCTTTTTTAATAAAAGTTTGCACATTAGCCTTGAAAAAGACCAGAAAAAATAACAAGTTTCAGCTCCTATAAACTTTAATGGTGTTCAGTGCTATGTCTGTTTTTTGAAAACTTTCCAATAGGTTTGGTGCATGTGCAGTGTGATTCACTGCTTTCCTGCTTTTAACCACACTGGCCATAGTCAGCAAATGTGATTTGATAAATGTGCTTACTCTTTCAATGCCTGCAGAAATGAAAACTCCCTTCAAAATACATGAAACTTTATAACTTCTATTAGCTGTGTAATGTATTGTGAAATTGAGCTTAGTTTTGATACGAGTTATAATGGGACGTATGGTTACGTTGTGTCTGTGTAAATAACCCTCAGCTGTTTTCTGTTGAAACTCCACATACTGCAAAGCTGTGCTAAAAATCATAATTTTTTTACTGTGGAAGCCAGCCCAAGACAAATGATCCTGAAATGCATAGATAACACATTGGCCATTTGGAAGCTATAGGGATACAGCAGCCGCTGGCCATAAAATGTAGATTAGGTGGAACGTTCTGGTTGGCCTGCACTGCTGCTTTATTCTATCCATCTGTGGAATGTTCTAATTTTAAAGAAACATTTTTTCATTATTGGGGAATAGTGGATAGAGATTATCACTCTGCCAATAAAATATTACTTTACTATAGATTAGATATTAAAGTGTAGCTGTTCTTTGCTTGTTCAGGGCAAAAGCAACAGGTTCACTTCAATAATGACCCTAGCTGTTTCATATACTCACCTGCCCTGTGCTCCCCTGCAACTCCATTCAACTGCAAGGAGCAAAGAGAGGACATCCTGCGTAAGCTTAAACTCATGATTCATAGCTTACACAGGGCTAAGAACTCTTTCCCTATCCCCATGCAACAGTGTTAGGTGCCTGAATTGCCATCCACTAACTACCAGCACTTTCACAGAGGAGAAAAGTAAGTAATGCCACATGCTTTCCCATACCTTAATGGTTGAGCGAAGGGAAAGGGAAACTGTCATTTATGTAATCAAGTCACTGTTCTTCCTGCTGACCACAGTGGTTCCTTCCTGCCTCCTCATATGTCCTGTAGTGACAAATGGGCTGGCGAGAGGAAATTTACAGTACAGTTGGGGAGCAGTATTGCAGAGGTGTCTCAACCCACGGACCACTGGAATGGTAAGTATATTGCCTAATTTTTATGGACAAAGCCGTAAAAATGTCCGTAAAACAACCACCAAATGCTGGTTATTGGTTATGTCTTTAATTCCCACAGTTGCATCATTGGTGTCACATGTTTCTGTTCCATGTTTCAGGACAAACTGACTGACATTTCTATTATAGCAGATCTTGCACCTAAATGCAAGGTACACTTATTAACTACAATTCCACCTCCCATGGCAAGATGCCACAATGTACTTAACGTGGGGAAATATTACAAAAACAATACACATGACTTCAGAACAGTAGGAGGTGACTTCATTATCTGTCTGGTCACAAGAAGATGCTAAAGCAAGGTGCATGTGCCTCCTCTCCTGGACAGTTTTGGAATATCTTACTGTTAGTTTTTTAATTATCCAATTGACTGCCTTTTTTAGTAGCCACTTTGATAACACCTCTGCACACTTATCAAGTGGTAAAAGTCTTGACAAATTAACAGAATACATGCCATGTGCATATGACTGCCTTCATTTTCAGTAAAATACCTTTTCAATCAAAATTTTGCTCATGATTCTGCGATATGTGCTGCTGGCTCTGTTCTATATCTATTGACCGCCTAGTTCACTGTAGAGTTGGCACTGTCTATGAGTTGTTGTCTTTTCTTCTATTCAAAGTTAGGTAAATATTTTAAGCTCTGTGTGTTTGGTCTTACAAACCATCTTTAAATAGAAACAGGTCTCTATATGCTACATGGCAGAATTGCTATTGCCACAAAATGTCATAACATGCTATAGGCTTCTGTCAGAAAAAGAGTCCAAGGTTCAAAGCCCCCCCCATCCCTAATGCAAGGGCCCTGCATACTTTCTCTCCCCTGCCATCTGTGTCCACTAACACCATATGCCTCTCCCACCCAAAACAGTGTACACTTTTCTCTCTCACCACTATATACCTTTCTCTCCCAAAAACAGTATACACCTTTCTCTCTTATCACTATAAACCTCTCTCTCCTAAAAACAGTATACACCTTTCTCTCTCATCACTATATACCTCTCTCTCCTAAAAACAGTATACACCTTTCTCTCCCATCAGCAGTATACTGCAGCATATCTTATTTATACAGTACTGTACATTTAACTCTTAACAACATTACTCCCAAGTCTCCATCACCAAGCAGTTTATATAACTCTCTCTGTCTTTACAGCAGCAGAGATAAACCACGTACTCTCACCAACAGTGGTATTTTTAACTCTGCCCAATAGAAGATAATAATTTGACAAATATAGCGGCACTGGGAGTGATTTGACTATGCACACCTACAGTAATATCTTATCCACAAAAGACATAACTAATAACAAAAATAAATGGCATCTGACTGGCACTTACTTTCACATGCATCTTTTTAACTTTGCTAAAAATGTTATAGGATTACCCACCTTTTACCTCTTAGTATACCTAAAATGTCTTTTTACCATGGTTCAGAGCACCGGTCTGCAGCAGGTACATAGAAAGATCACTAGCAAAAGACACATCTCAACACAGAAAAAAAAACCCCAGAAGTTGAGAAAATTGGATTTTATAGAATTACAGTGAGAATTTGTTGGTCTTGTGAATCATTACTTTGAAGTCAGATGAGAATTCATATTAATGCTTAGTATCCTTTTAAATGGGATGCTGTAGCCTGAAACCTTAAACAGCACTGACATTTCTCACTGGAAATAAAACAATTTTGGTCAAGAACTGGATACATCTGAAACATTAAATTATGAAGAAATACTGGAATATCAGGAGTAAGGGTAAGTTAGGGAAGAGACAACCTTCTAAGGTGCTCATATTTAAAAAAAAAATAGAATAGTTGTAATAGAATAAGGACATCAAAGCCTCTAAATTAACAAGGGCCCGAAGCTCGTTAAGGGACTGTTTGATTATGCAGACAATCCAACTCTTGATATGTGATAATTCTGCAAAATGGAAAGAAACTCACATCTGCTGCTGCAATCCATTTCAGGCAGGACTTCCCTGGCCGTTACCAAGTACATCCATTAAAGTCTAGTTTCCAGGCTGCTGCAAGGTTTTAATTGAACTGGTCAATCAGCACCAGCATTTGCTGATGGGGAATTAATTTCACTTTCCCAGGTTTAGAATTTTAATCAGCCAAGCATAGTTCACATTGAAGTGCTTGACTAATGTCCATGATGGAGGCATTATAAAGTTTGTTACCAATTTATACATTTTACATTTGATGGACTATTACATCATGTTTAGTTTTTATTTCAACACTTAGATTTGCTGTGCTAAAATATAGCAGAAGTATATGCAAATTATATAGCAGAATATTCAAAGTTTTTGCACTACTTTATGAAAAATATGCATTCATAATCGCTTTAGTAGTAACTTGCTGAAATGTATACACATTCCATTAGCAATATTTAGATCATTATTTCATTATTATTTTTTTAATTCCACAGTTTTATTGGGTTTTACACACTACACAAAATGTACATCAACCAAAGACATATGGTGATATATGTAACAATAACTATAGACATTTAGCAATTATGTGATGTCATTGAAAACCGGTAGGCATTGGTATCATGTACATTCAGGAAAAATAGACATGTGCTTCCCTATTGTTTACAGAATTGATTAAATGCTCTTGCAGGACTTTGAAAAAATTGTAGGCGGCAGCTTATTTGAAAAGGCAGGACTCCATTTGGACTGCAGCTCAGGAGGTAGGTGGATTAATTATGCAGGTAACCATGAGTAGAGGTATCCAATGAGAGTGTGGGCTTGGAATGAAGTCTGCAGGTCAGAGAGAAGGAAGGGGGGCTGAGCATGAGAATAAGAAAAGTGGTGGGAAATAAAGAGAAGAGGAGGTGAAGGGGGAGGATGATCGAAGCCAAACCCAGATGCACCATAAATTACACTGCAGACCAAAAGGTACAATTATAGCAAGCAGTTGGATCTATAATGGGTAGATTTGGTAGATTTGGATCTAAATTCTTGGTAGGCTGGAGAACTAGCAATGTGTATCTAAAAAAAAAGTGGTTAATGTTTCCTCTGTATTTTTGAGAGAAACTGTTACGTTTTCCATTTGTTTAGGTCCTATATGTCAGTGAACCAGAGCAAAAAAGTTCACAGGAACTTTTTGTTTCCACAAGGTAGGTATAGAGGCCCTGGTAGCATACACTGATCAGCCATAACATTATGACCACTCAGAGGTGAAGTGAATAACATTGATTATCCCATTACAATGACACCTGGAAGTTGGTGGGATATATTAGGAAGCAAGGTAATATTTTCTACCTAAAGTTGATGTGTTGGAAACAGAAACAATGGTCAAGCCTAAGGATTGGAGCAAATTAGACAAGGGCTAAATTGTGATGGCTAGACGGTGGCTTGGTCTTATGAATAAAATTTTTTAACATCAAGGCCAGGTGCATGTGTGCTTATCTGAAGAAGAGAGGGAACCAAGATGCACTATGGGAAGAAGGCTAGCTGGTAGAAGCAGTGTGATGTTTTGAACAATGCTCTGCTGGGAAACCTTAGGCCCTGCCGATTATGTGGATGCTACTTTAACATGTACCACCTACCTAAACATTGTTGCTGATCAAGTGTACCCTTCATGGAAATTGTATTCCCTGATGGCAGGCATCTGTTTCAGCAGGATAATGCACCCTCCACACTGCAAAAAATAGTTTAAGAATGGTTCAAGGAACACAACAGCGATATTGAGGTGTTGACTTAACCTCCAAATTCTCAAGATCTTAATCCAATCAAGCATCTGTGGAGTGTGCTGGAAAAAAAGTTTGATCCATGGAGGCCCCACCTCACAACTTACAGGACTTAAAGGACCTACTACTGATGGCTTTGTGCCAGCTCCCACAAAATACCTTCAGAGGTGTAGTGTAGTCCAAGCCTCCACAGGTCAGAGCTGTTTTGGCGGCAAAAGGGGACTTACTCAATATTAGGCTGGCGGTCATAATGGTATGGCTGATCAGTGTGTAACAGATGTCAGATTGATTAGATGATAAGAAAGAAAGAGAGAGAGAGAAAGAAAGAAAGAGAGAAAGAAAGAAAGAGAGCATTTTTTTCTCCTTTAGCATCATACTAGTGAAATTACTTATATTAATAATTATTAATAATAATTATGTCAACACTGACATTGCTTTTGGCAATGACAATTGTGTTATAACTGTCATATACTATTACCGTTGTTATTAGTTGTTTTTATACATAATGATTTATAGAGCAAAGTTTGTTATAGGTTACTTTATTCTTTACTTTTAGTGCCATACAGCTCAAGTTTCATAAAAACTTTTTTTAGTGAAGTTTTTTGTTCAGAAAGACCATTTGTGCTGCCTATTTTTCTCAATCTGACAGCTGTGGCATGCTGTGATGCTTATTTCCTCTGGTAAAAATGTCCTTACTGCTGGCCATGCCTGTGCCATAAGCCCTCAGACTTCTATGGGGTCAACTTCTGAGCATCTACAATTACAGTTCTACTGTTCTGGAAGTACATAGAGCAAATTAGACCAGCACTGTGCTTAAGGTTGTTGTCTCCATTTTACCAAGTGTCTAAACCCTAATCCTGGTAAAACCAAAAAAAATAATTTGGTTAAGCATTTTAGGAGGAGAGATCAGGAATTGGAGCTGCCATGTTTTTCTCATCATGGGTTTCCTTCAACCCCTTAATGCCAAGGGCCTTGTTTAACCTTCACTCCTGAGACATTTCATGGGCTTTCCAATCATGTGATCATTGTTATTGGGTATTACATTGATTGGGGGCCCATCTTACCAGCTCTGGTTCATTACTCTGTGATTGGGAGCTGTCGATGATAGCATGGTCACAATGCTGGGGTGCACAAATGAGTTCCCTCCCAACAGAAAACAGTGATGCATATATACATAGAAAGCAAAGAATAAGGTGCACCTCTGTGTTTCCATATGTATGTAAATGGCCAGCAGGAAGAGGTTAGGAACCTTTAGCTAAACACCAAGTAAAGTACGTATGTAAATCCATTTGTGAGCATATTGTACAAGTGTGGTACTGGAGGCCCAGGAAAGACAGTGACTGTTTTTTTGTGGTTTTCTCTCATATTTTAGGAGCTCTTGATTTTTCATATTATAGACTAATGTTTAGATGATCACAGCAGTTAGAGTTTAGTCATATCTTCCATTCCAACCATTTGGCAACTGTACCTTAAGTACGATATAATTATTGACTGACTACAGCAAACATTTTACTTTAGATAATTATTCTGTATATGGGTACACTTACTAAGACTAACTATAAAATATAATATTTAAAGATACACTGTCCTTATTGCCTCTAAAAATGTCTGCATTTAGTGGAGTCTAGAGACTTATTTTCTCCTGCTACAGAGACAGTGGAAGAGTACTGCTAGAGAAAAAGTTCCCAGTATATGATCCATTCTCAAAAAAATTATTACATGCAAAAACAAAAGTAATTCATAATATTTTTTCTGCAGTTGAAATGATCATTTCTTCCACCAAGCAGAA